>NC_089846.1:74694744-74727244 GCF_035609145.1 Eleutherodactylus coqui
TAAGAGGGATGCATTCTATGGAGCGTGTTATTTTTAATGTTGCTGTTGTTCTAATATGCGTAAGACCTTATTAAAGAAGATAGAGCCCCTCAAGGGCTGCCGCCGTGCGGATCAATTGATGGCGGAGAGACAAGGGTCACAATCTGTAAAATGTAAGAAAACTCTAATGAAAATGTGTGACATCGACCCGCACGGTAGATTACAAAAAATGGTGTCTGGGAGGGAGGTCTTTAGGTCCCAGAGGTGCCTTGGAAGACCAAGGTTTGCTAGAAGCAGAGAGACAGTCAGAGAAAGTTACGTATGTACACATTATTTGTTTAAGAAAGTATTCGTAAGTGAAATGTTGAAAAGTACAGTAAGTGATCAAGAGGGCGTCAGGAGAGTGTCTATTGAAGGTTATATTGGCAGTTAGGTAGGGGAGAGAAGTATGAGGAACAAGCAAGTCGAGAAGAAAGTTACAATGCATGTGATTTGTTGGCAGAGAGAGGAAAATGTGTATAATACAAGATAGATAATAGATATGGATATATATGTGTGTATATATGTATATACTGTCAGAACCGGCAACTCTCGGGGCCGCCGTGCCCGCACCACCGGTCCGGCCACCCGGGGTACAGGAGCACGGCGCAGAGGTACCCCGGTTCTTGTGATCTCCCCGGGCCGCTGTAAGACTGGTCGCCGCCGGGTTGCTAGGGAGGCAGCTGGCGCTTCTAGTCGCCTGACTACCAGGCTGGCTTCCCTAGTAACTGTCTGTGCAGTGAGACTGGGGGCGTGCCCCCAGCACCGCCCTGATTAGCCCTGCTGCTGTCAGGCTCCCCGCCCCAATCAGCTTCTGGGGCGGGAGCGCTGACAGCATTTAAATAGGTGTGTTTTCCTCTCAGGCCTTGCCAGTGTTAGTTTGGTCTTCCAGCTGCACCCGCGTATTCTTTTGACTCCTGTTTGTGACCCCGGCTTTCCTGACCTCTGCTTTTGGACCTTGACTACGTTTTTGCCTGACCCCCCTGTACTGCGTACCCTCCTGTTGCCGACCCGGATAGTCTGACCGTTCTACCGTTGTTTGTCTTCAGTGTCTGTTTGTCTCCCCGTGTCCCGCTTCCCTAGTGAGGGTAGGGACCGCCGCCCAGTTGTCGCCCTGGGGGTTAGCCCAGGGGGGCAAGTAGGCAGGGACAGGGGTTGCGGGATATATCAGGGACCCCCATATCCCGGACACTGTCCTGACATATACTGTATGTGCAAACGGTTAACTGAGCTTGCTTTTAGGGGAGAAGAGTTTTGTTGACATGTAGCTGTAGAGCTTGTGTTTAGTTTTCAAGGTCAAGAGATAACGAAGCGAGAGAAAATGCAATAATAACCCTGGATAATATCTCTGCTTGCTGTAAAGGAATGAAGGCTTGAAATGAATTTAATTAATTATACTGTCTTAGTAGGCAGGAAATATAGCAATTTCTAAGGTATATTCTTACTTATACAGGGGTTGAAAATGAATATTGCAAGGTCCCAGCATATGTGTTAATTATGAGTTCAAATGCAGGCAATAGTTTAAGCTAAAACAATTCAGTCTGTGTTTCATATTCGTAGAGAGATAACAGTTTGTTTTGAAAAGGTGGGGGCTTTCAGAATTCACTCCAAATTCAGGGTCACAGATTCTAAAATACTTCAGTGTTTAATACAGCATATAATAGCTTCAGTAGATAAGAAAAATAGAATGTCTCAGTCACTCAGCAAATTTTTTTCCACATAATTTGTCAAAGATAGCACTCACCTCAATGTTTTTCAGCTGATGTATGTATGTTTGTCAAACTTTTTTTGTCTGTGCATCTGTATGTACTGGGACACCTTCAATAGGGGGTGACGGAGCAAACTTGAGAACATGGATGGATGAGAGTTAGTGACCCGTGTTCGGGCTGTGTGGAATGTGTGATGCAGGTAATGACTAGGGATGGAAGTCCTCCCCATGCATGGGACTTTGCTTGGTTGAGATGTGGACGTGTAGACTGTTACGCTGAAATGAAGTTGGGAAAAAAGACGCACGGAGCCAATATCGAAGGGGTGGAGCTAGATGATGTAATAATACGTAATGTTTCATCCCTCTTGTCCACAAGGGAGGGGGTGAGGAGCTTGAGCAGCTAGTTAAAGTTTTTTTTTTGTTTTTTTTCCTGTTTCAAATTTGATAAGACATTGCAGGCAGGATCAGACTAATAATGAATTCACTTAAAGGGATATCACATTTCCAATATTAGTAGAAGTTTGTAGATTATTCTTCCCCGGTGTAACTCATGTCTGTTATTGGTGCTAACATCTTACAGGCCTTATCTGCATCCATCAAATCTTTTTACAATGTTGTACTAACTTAAACCCGGCTACTATTCTTCCAATTGCGTACCCTGGTTTAAAGGGGGGGAGGAGAAGGCATAGGTGATCTAGGTATTGCAAGTCAGCCATTTTTAAATTTTTTGCAAGCCATTTTTAAATTTTTTGCAACAAGATTCTGATCTTTTTGAAATAGAATACCAGCCTGATTGCCTAGCATTGATGCAACAGGAAAATTTAGGTTTTAAAAAAGTTACTGAAAGCCCTTGTTAATAATGCATATTTTGAGTTGTTTTTTATAGATGGTCCCAGGGTGATTGACGACTCCACACTGGATATACAGTGGTTACACAACAAGATGTCCTAAAAGCAGAATGCCTCCGCATGTCGCAGTACAAGAAGCGGATCTAAAGGCCATCACTGAGGCGTGTAGAGTGGAGGAAGGTAAGACGGTAAACATTTACACTGACTCCCGGTATGCATTTGGCATAGTTCATGATTACGGCCTAACATGGAAGGCCAGACAGTTTTTTACCACAGCAGGACAGCCAATTAAGAATGATGCAGCGGTGTAGTCTTATGGAGACCCTATTTCTACCTGACAAGGTGGAAAGCTCACACCAATTCCTACACCGGAGAAACGAGAGGTAATGCCATCACAGACCACACAGCAAAAGCAGCGGCCCTCAAGCCGTGGAAGAAAGAAGAAAAGAAGAATTTGATAATAACTTTGGACTTTGACTAAACCTTGGACTTTGATAAAAACTTGGACTTTGATAAAAACTTGGACTTTGATAAAAACTTGGACTTTGATAAAAATTTGGACTTTGATATGCTAAAGACTTTACAGTTACAAGCCAGCAGAAAAGGAAAAATGGACTAAAAAGGGACGGCGTATGGTGAACAGTCAACAGCACTTGCCCACCACAGTCCCTGTGCCCCATGATGGCCCAGCTGACGCACGGAAAGACGCACCTCTCAAAGCAGTAATGATGTCGACGCTTGAACAAGGACGGGTGGCTCCTGGGTTTTCTGTAGCTGCTGCATCATTTGTCCAATTTTGCATGATCTTTGCCGCAAAGCAACAGGGCAGAAGTAAAATTTGCCACATAACACTTGCCTAGACCACTCTACCCATTTCAGGGATTGCAAATTGGCTACACTCAGCTCCCACTTGTTGGGAAGCATGAATATGTGCTTGTTGTTGTTGATGTTTTTCAGGTTGGAGACCTACTCTGTTACCAAAGTAAATAAGCAGGTAACCGCACAGAAGCTCATGAATGAGGTAATCCGCAGATATGGGGTACCGGAAGTAATTGAGTCAAACAAAGGTACACACTTCACAGGTGAAATAATGCAACACATCATGTCTGTTTTGGGTATATTCCAGGCTTTTCACACACCCTACCATCCGCGGAGTAGTGGGAAAGTAGATCCAAAAGTCAATTAAGAAAATGGTCAAATTTTGAATTGAGTGTTTTCCATTAGTTTTTCTTTTTCTTAGGAGGGTACATGCCACAGTAGCTGAGTTTGGGGAATGATTTTCTTGTTAATTTTGTCATAGGCCTCTCTAAGGAATTGTTAGTAATGCATTTTGCAGTCTCTGCTTTTCTCCCAGGTCCTACAGATGAGTGTCACAATCTGAAACCAGGTGACAGGGTCTATGTAAAAAAGTTTGAGAGAGAAACCCGGTTTGAATGTCCTTACCAGATGTTGCTTACCACCCCAACTGCAGTCAAGCTCGAAGGAAAGCCCACTTGGATCCACACTTCGCACTGAAAAAACTAATGATCCTGCATATCCTTTACATGCTATAATGTGGTACAATTCCTCTAACACACACCTTTGACTACTGTACACTAGTCCCCTGTTTCAGAACAAATTAATACAATCAATAAGACTACACTGAGGGTGAGAATCCAACACCGCATCGTGCTAAGAGAGAAGTTGACGCTCCAGGTGGTAACTTTGATCCACATGTACACATAGATACAATAGGAGTGCCAAGGGGGGTGCCAGATGAATTTAATTCTAGAGGTCAGGTTAAAGCAGGTTTTGAGTCCTTATTTGCTATTGTCACTGTTAATAATAATGTAGATTAGATGAATTATATCTATTACAATCAGCAGAGGTTTGTAAACTACACCAGGCATACTTTACAAGGGTTAGCTGACCAGTTAGGGCCCACTGCATCCATGGCGTTCGAAAATAGAGTGGCCCTGGATATGTAATTTCCTGTATGTGTATTATCCCTTTGATCAAAAAGAGTATGAGTAAGGGACTGGATAATGTGACACCAATGTTTCCCTTGTTTGAAAAAAGATGAAGAGCCAGTTCCGATAATGCCAACCAGATACGTTACCAGAAAAATGGAGAGATGGACTAGTACTGCGCCACCCCGGTCTCATAAGATGGACTGTCAGTGGAATTCCCATTTGCCTAGGGAAAGTGCAGAAGACCTTAGGTTCCGGCGAGGGCACACCCTGTGGGGTGTTAACTCGTACAGATAGAGGGTATGGATGCCCGGAAATAAGCCCAGGGAATCCATGGCCTCCTTCTGAGGTTAGGTAGGGATCCCCCCCTTTTAGGAGTAGGGACTTACGGGCAAGTGGAGAAACCCTGACGCAAGGGAGAGGCGACCGAGGAAGAGTGCAAGGTCTGGTACTTGATCTCCATATTAAGTTTTTTAGGGGGGTTTGTGAAGGTATATGTATATATTGCCATATGTTTTTTATGCTTTATACCTATATGCAAGTTCTATTCAATTCCAAATAAGAAAAAACTTAATCTGTCGCCTTAACATCAGATATTCCAAAGGCCTTGGAAGACAAAATGTATCTTGAACAAAATGTATCTTTAAACACAGCAAAGGAAGAACCAGACACAAGGACGCGTACTTGGCTGTTTTTCCAGAGGCGCCGTAGCAAGATATCAAGATGTTCAACTATGTACATAATTTTCACTGTCTCAGGCCGGAAATCCGGACTTCCCATATATGGAGAATGCATGCTTGGCCGCTTTCTTAGAATTGAGTGGGTGATTCTTTGCACTCGAGTTAATTGAATACGTGATTTTCTGTACATAAGCCAGAGGCGCCGTAGCAAGATAACGACTGTTTTCACTGTCTCAGGCCGGAAATCCGGACTTCCCATATATGGTTATGAGCCCATCACCCCTTGCTGGTGATGGGACAAAGGGTATAAGATCTCATGTAATCTGTAATAAAGCACGGCAGCAGAGCCATGTCCCGTGTGAGGAATGATATCAGACCTCTGTGTGGTGTTTTCTTCTTACCGCCGGCAACGGGGCAAGTGGGGTGGGCCTGATTGGTGCTGTACTTAGAATATTTTACCCTGACACATGGAGTCAAGACAAGTATGACTCCTAGTCCATAAACACGTGATTCATATCGGCGAAAAGAAAGCTTTTTCAGTACATTTAGAAATACATGAAATTATAACCTTAATTGCTCTATAAATGCATAATAAAATCATCACAACTTGTAATATACTTTGTAGAATCCCCATAAACCAACCTCCTAAACAAGAAAACCAATTGGCAGGGTTCAAAGAACTAAATGTGTTACCCCACCAGCTATCTCTGGTTTCTGAGTTTTCATTTGTCCATGCAAACAGTTCTTTTGACGGAACAGGAACAGCCAGGAAAGGAAAACCAGTGGCACCAGGTGTGTGTACAAGTCCAACAGTACTTGGTGGTGTCTAACAAGGTGGTTTTGGGCATTGTCCCTTTGCACCCTCTCACAAGGGCGAAGCATGGAGTGAGGAGTCCAAAAGTCCATCAATAAACAAAATGTCCTTCATTTTTCCTTCAAAGGGGGGGGGGCAAAGGTAGGGCGTGAAAGTCCATTAGTCCTAAAACAAACAACAACTCCTTCAACCTTTACCACAGTAGGTGCAATCAGCAGGACTCGATAGGGCCCCTCGAGTCTGGGCTCTAGAGATTTCCGGACAAGCCTCTTTACGACCACCCAATTTCCAGGTAGTAGGGAATGAGATCCCTCTAGGTTGTCTGGGCCTGGAATGGGAGAAAAAGACTAGATTCTGGGTTACCATTAGTTGGTCACACAGGTGCTTTGCATATCCGGCTACTATGTCATAGCCCTGCTGCAGGACCTGTGGATGATACAGCCCCAATCTTGGCATAAAGCCAAACAACACTTCTTTTAACTTAAGTGTACCATTTAGTCTTTTAACTTTGTCTAAACTCTGCAGGTGTGAAGTATGTACCTTTGTTTGAGTCAATCACTTCCGGTACCTCGTATCTGCAGGTTACCTCATTCATCAGCTCCTGTGCGATTACCTGCTTATTTACTTTAGTAACGGGGTAGGTCTCCGACCTGGAAAGACATCAACAACAACAAGCACGTATTCATACTTCCCAACAAGTGGGAGCTGAGTGTAGTCAATTTGCAATCCCTGAAATGGGTAGAGTGGTCTAGGCAAGTATTATGTGGCAAATTTACTTCTACCCTGTTGCTTACGGCAAAGATCATGCAAAATTGGACAAGTGATGATGCAGCAGCTACAGAAAACCCAGTAGCCACCCGTCCTTGTTCAAGCGTCGACATCATTGCTGCTTTGAACGGGGTGTTGGATGAAGCAAGCATCGCCACCATGCTGAAGGAGGTGCTAGAAGGCCTAAAGTACCTGCATAAGAACGGCCAGATCCACAGGGATGTTAAGGCTGGAAACATCCTCCTGGGTGAAGACGGCTCCGTGCAGATCGCAGATTTCGGCGTCAACGCGTTTCTAGCCACAGGAGGCGACATCATCTATATATATAAAATTGAATGTATGTCTGTCTGCGTGCGTGCGTGCGTGTTTATCCTACGATAAATGGCGCGCGAGCGTCGTCGAAAGTTACGCCCCCCCCCCACGTAGATCGAATAAGTAAGCCACCTGCTATTGTGATGTCATCACTGATGTCATCAACATCGGACGCCCTTGAACATGCCCCAACATGTTCTATAAAGCTGCATTGTGATGTCATTAAGGCTCTATTATGACACGTACAGCTTGGGACCACTAGAGCACGCCAGCCAATTACCATTGGAGTTGGAAGTGGGTAAACAAGTACTAGGATATCTTCCTAAGAAGCCACAGCAGCCGGATAAATTGTATGTTCCACCCAACGGCTATTTTATTCAGCCCGCAAGGGGGAAGCAGCGGCCTACAAAATCTAATTCTCTCATTTCCTGATGTCATAGATAGATAGATAGATAGATAGATAGATAGATAGATAGATAGACTGTATGCAATAACCCTGATAGATAGATAGATAGATAGATAGACTGTATGCAATGACACGTACAGCTTGAAACCATAAATACTAGAGCACGCCAGCCATTTACAGTCAGTCTCCATTGAAGTTGGAAGTGGGCAAACATGTACTAGGCCAGTGATGGCGAACCTTTTAGGGACCGAGTGCCCAAACTACAACCCAAAACCCACTTATGTATCGCAAAGTGCCAACACGTCAGGGGGCGGGGCTTATCACAACGTATGATTTTACCCCCGTCGTTCTAAAAAGGACAAGGCTGTTTCAGAATAGACCGGGTGCAGATTCTGACTGCTTTTTGGACGCGGAAATACTGCAGAATGTGCTCAGCGGAGATTTCTGTGGAAAATTCTGCAGCATTTCCGCATCTAAAAAGCAGTCAAAATCTGCACCCGGTCTATTCTGAAAGAGCCCTGCCCATTTCTGCCACATGTACACATACCCCAGCGGTAATAGTGACACCTTCACCCCAGCGATAATAGTGACATCCCACAGCAGTAATAATAGTGACACTCCCCCCATTAGTAATAAGAGTGACATACCCCAGCGGTAAACCTCAGTGGTCGCTGCTGCCGTCATCTAGATATATAAAAACGTAGTATGTATGTATGTCTGTCTTCGCAGCAACGCGCGAACATGCCCCAACATGTTCTCATAAGCTGCATTGTGATGTCATTAAGGCTCTATTATGACACGTACAGCTTGGAACCACTAGAGCACGCCAGCCAATTACCATTGTAGTTGGAAGTGGGTAAACAAGTACTAGGATATCTTCCTAAGAAGCCACAGCAGCCGGATAAATTGTATGTTCCACCCAACGGCTATTTTATTCAGCCCGCAAGGGGGAAGCAGCGGCCTACAAAATCTCATTCAGGTAGGTAGGTTCAGTTCTTGGAGGTTGGGGAATGCTTATGGGCAAGGCCTTATGTCTCATCCCAACTCGATTATTCAATTCTAAGCGCAAAAGAATTAGCGTCCAAATTTTATGTACGGAATTTAATTCTCTCATTTCCCAATGTCATAGAAACTTGAAATTTGGCTCGAGCATTGATTATGTCATAAATAGGAAAAGTTAATGGGTCCCAACTCGATTATTCAATTCAAAGCGCCAAAGAATTAGCGTTCAAATTTTACGTACGGAATCTAATTCTCTCATTTCCTGATGTCATAGATAGATAGATAGATAGATAGATAGACTGTATGCAATAACCCAGATAGATAGATAGATAGACAGACTGTATGCAATGACACGTACAGCTTGGAACCATAAATACTAGAGCACGCCAGCCATTTACAGTCAGTCTCCATTGGAGTTGGAAGTGGGCAAACATGTACTAGGCTATCTTCCCAAGAAGCCACAGCAGCCGGATAAATTGGATGTTCCACACAACGGCTATTTTATTCAGCCTGCAAGGGGGAAGCAGCGGCCTACAAAACCTCAGTGGTCGCTGCTGCCGTCATCTAGATATATAAAAACGAATGTATGTATGTCTGTCTTCGCAGCAACGCGCGACGGGTACGCTAGTCTATATATATAAAATTGAATGTATGTCTGTCTGCGTGCGTGCGTGCGTGCGTGTTTGTCCTTTATGCGCTACTACACCATTCATCCGATCGCCATGAAACTTTGGGAAGTTGTTGAGTACACTCCTGGGAAGATTATAGGCATAGTACAAATATCCTACGATAAATGGCGCGCGAGCGTCGTCGAAAGTTACGCCCCCCCCCCACGTAGATCGAATAAGTAAGCCACCTGCTATTGTGATGTCATCACTGATGTCATCAACATCGGACGCCCTTGAACATGCCCCAACATGTTCTATAAAGCTGCATTGTGATGTCATTAAGGCTCTATTATGACACGTACAGCTTGGAACCACTAGAGCACGCCAGCCAATTACCATTGGAGTTGGAAGTGGGTAAACAAGTACTAGGATATCTTCCTAAGAAGCCACAGCAGCCGGATAAATTGTATGTTCCACCCAACGGCTATTTTATTCAGCCCGCAAGGGGGAAGCAGCGGCCTACAAAATCTAATTCTCTCATTTCCTGATGTCATAGATAGATAGATAGATAGATAGATAGATAGATAGATAGATAGATAGATAGATAGATAGATAGATAGATAGACTGTATGCAATAACCCTGATAGATAGATAGATAGATAGATAGATAGATAGATAGATAGATAGATAGATAGATAGATAGATAGATAGATAGACTGTATGCAATGACACGTACAGCTTGAAACCATAAATACTAGAGCACGCCAGCCATTTACAGTCAGTCTCCATTGGAGTTGGAAGTGGGCAAACATGTACTAGGCCAGTGATGGCGAACCTTTTAGGGACCGAGTGCCCAAACTACAACCCAAAACCCACTTATGTATCGCAAAGTGCCAACACGTCAGGGGGCGGGGCTTATCACAACGTATGATTTTACCCCCGTCGTTCTAAAAAGGACAAGGCTGTTTCAGAATAGACCGGGTGCAGATTCTGACTGCTTTTTGGACGCGGAAATACTGCAGAATGTCCTCAGCGGAGATTTCTGTGGAAAATTCTGCAGCATTTCCGCATCTAAAAAGCAGTCAAAATCTGCACCCGGTCTATTCTGAAAGAGCCCTGCCCATTTCTGCCACATGTACACATACCCCAGCGGTAATAGTGACACCTTCACCCCAGCGATAATAGTGACATCCCACAGCAGTAATAATAGTGACACTCCCCCCATTAGTAATAAGAGTGACATACCCCAGCGGTAAACCTCAGTGGTCGCTGCTGCCGTCATCTAGATATATAAAAACGTAGTATGTATGTATGTCTGTCTTCGCAGCAACGCGCGAACATGCCCCAACATGTTCTCTAAAGCTGCATTGTGATGTCATTAAGGCTCTATTATGACACGTACAGCTTGGAACCACTAGAGCACGCCAGCCAATTACCATTGGAGTTGGAAGTGGGTAAACAAGTACTAGGATATCTTCCTAAGAAGCCACAGCAGCCGGATAAATTGTATGTTCCACCCAACGGCTATTTTATTCAGCCCGCAAGGGGGAAGCAGCGGCCTACAAAATCTCATTCAGGTAGGTAGGTTCAGTTCTTGGAGGTTGGGGAATGCTTATGGGCAAGGCCTTATGTCTAATCCCAACTCGATTATTCAATTCTAAGCGCAAAAGAATTAGCGTCCAAATTTTATGTACGGAATTTAATTCTCTCACTTCCCAATGTCATAGAAACTTGAAATTTGGCTCGAGCATTGATTATGTCATAAATAGGAAAAGTTAATGGGTCCCAACTCGATTATTCAATTCAAAGCGCCAAAGAATTAGCGTTCAAATTTTACGTACGGAATCTAATTCTCTCATTTCCTGATGTCATAGATAGATAGATAGATAGATAGATAGATAGACTGTATGCAATAACCTAGATAGATAGATAGATAGATAGATAGATAGATAGATAGATAGATAGACTGTATGCAATGACACGTACAGCTTGGAACCATAAATACTAGAGCATGCCAGCCATTTACAGTCAGTCTCCATTGGAGTTGGAAGTGGGCAAACATGTACTAGGCTATCTTCCCAAGAAGCCACAGCAGCCGGATAAATTGGATGTTCCACACAACGGCTATTTTATTCAGCCTGCAAGGGGGAAGCAGCGGCCTACAAAACCTCAGTGGTCGCTGCTGCCGTCATCTAGATATATAAAAACGAATGTATGTATGTCTGTCTGTCTTCGCAGCAACGCGCGACGGGTACGCTAGTCAGGAATAAAGTCAGAAAGACCCTTGTGGGCACGCTATGCCGGACGGCACCGGAGACGACGGAGCAGACCAGAGGACACGACCTCAAGGCGGACTTCTGGACCCCCTGGTAGGTGTGTCTTTCCGTGCATTCGCTGGGCCATCATGGGACACAGGGACCGTGGTGGGCAAGTGCTGTTGACTGTTCGCCATACACCGTCCTATTTCTGCTGCTCCCATATTTAGTCCATTTGTCTTTTTCTTCCTTGCTGGCTTGTAACTGTAAAGTCTTTAGCATCTCAGAGTCCAAAGTTTGTATCAAAGTAATCAAAGTTATTGTTAAATTCTTCTTTTCTTCCACGGCTTAAGGGCCGCTGCCTTTGCTGTGTGATCTGTGATGGCGTTGCCTCTTGTTTCTCTGCTGTAGGAATTGGTGTGAGCTTTCCACTTTGTCACCGCTGCACCATTCTTAACAAGCTGTCTGGCCTTCCATGTTAGGCCGTAGTCATGAGCTATGCCAAATGCATACCTGGAGTCAGTGTAAATGTTTGCCGTCTTACCTTCTACCACTCCACACGCCTCAGTGAGGGCCTGTAACTCCGCTTCCTGTCCTGGGACATGCGGAGGCATTCTGCTTTTTTTTTTTTCTTCTTTTTTTTTTTTAGGACATCTTGTTGCGTGACCACTGCATATCCAGCGTGGAGTCGTCAATTACCCTGGTACCATCTACAAAAACAACTCAGAATATGCATTATTAACAAGGGCTTTCAGTTAACATAAAGAAGAGACAGTGTCTGTAATTGCATCTTCCTGGACATGTGCCAGGGGGTACTGACGGACCAAGGGGCTAAGAGCTTGTTCCTCTGCGTGCGTAAGAGTGAGGACAGGTAGAGGTGTCGCTTGGTCTGCTGCCATCCGACATAAGGTCGGGTGACTTTCAGACCCGGGGTGTATACGAGCCTCACCGGACGGGTGAAGTTTGATACAACCTCCCAAGGGTCCCATCACGTCAGTTCTCAATATGCTTTCAGGACCTTCCAGCATAAGGAAGCGAGTGAGGTATCGTGACCCTTTAAACATTACCTCAAGCGGTTCAGTTTCTGCCAGCTGAATTGGCACTTCTGAAACCCCTTGCACCGATTACCGCTAGACAATCAGGCTGGTATTCTATTTCAAATAGATCATAACCTTGTTGTAAGAAGGAAAAGAAAAAAAGTTTAAAAAAATTTAAAAATTTTAAAAATAGCTGACCTGCAATACCTAGATCACCTATATCTTCTCTCCCCCCCTTTGAACTAGGGTACTTAATTGGAAGGGTAACCGAGTTCAAGGTAGTAGAAGAATGACAAGAGCACATTGTAGCTGGATTTGACGGGTCAGAAATAAGTGCTTGGGTTGCACTTGCGTGTATATGCTCCGGGTGTCATGGGGGGGGTGAGGACCACTAGGGGGGGTTGGTTCAATACCAACTCCGAAGATTTGTTAACCATTGCCTGTACTGCTGCTACCGCACAAACACATGAGGGAGCTCCTCGAGCCACTGGATTCTGAGTAGCATCCAGGTGGCCGTGGTTGTCCCCTGTGCTTTTGTGTCAATACTGTCACCTGGCCAGAAAATTCAGTACAGAAAAGAATAACGGATGAAGTATAAAAGGGTGAGAGAAAAAAAAAATGAGTAGTTGTATAAGAGCGAAAACAAAGTGGACCAATGGGGGCAGTATGAAAACAAGGCCCAGAAAGGTGCGGAGTTTGGCAGCAGGTGTAAGTACAGGTATGGCCGTTTGCACATTTCTTCTTTTTTTTTCTTCTACAGAACATTCTCTCAGAAGCAGTATAATTGTGACTTGTTGGCAAGCTTCCAAATTATCAGCACACAGCGCCTACATCACACATTAACTCTCATCCGTTCATGTAGTCAAGTCTCATTCAAATATTAGTAAGAGTTCACACAGGACGTAACGCGTATGATGCAACTGTAACACACATTTAGCAATTATGCACACGTCCGACCAGTTACAGAACTGACATTTACAGAAAGAACAGCAAAACTAATATTCACTGGATACATTACGGGTTTCATTCTATTCAAGCAAGCAGAGTTACTCGTCCAGTGTTCTCCGCTCTAATCTTTGGCCTTGAGGCACGCATTCCTCTATCTCTCTCTCTGGAACAGAACTAAGATTTTTTCTTTTTTTTTTGGAAAACAGCCAGGATATCCAGGCTCCAAACCACACCAATCATTTAGCAGCAACAAGAAAAAAAACTAATATTTCTCTCCACAGACCATCAAACCCAGACGGCAGAGGAATAGTTAAACACATAAAAGAAAGGACAAAACGTATAGATTACATAACATGAAGACATACAGACAATATTGGTTATTTGACACATAATTATCCACAAATTCTGCATGAACTTGCTTTATGTCCCAAAGGAACACAAACTATAAAAGAATTCTCTTTCTCCTCCATTTTCCCCCTTGCAAAGTGGAAAAGATTTTTCCAGCAACAACTACATTTATGGGAAATTTTAAGCACAAACCTACTTGGGATGGGGGTGCTAAACACAGATTGCAGAACAGGTAATCGGGAGAAGGCTATTTGCAGGCGGGATGAGGGGACTTGAATGTTTCTATGCAAAATTCAGAAAAGGCACTCGTCATTGCAGTTCAAGGAATTGGTATGCCAGGTAAAAACATACATGGATGGGAGATGAGAAGCCAGCTCATTTCTGCTGCAGAGCTAAGATGACATCTGAGGGGTAACTGAAGGTATTGTTGCAACAGATGCTAAAATGGCCGCTGGGCCATGGCTGGCACTGAAATGGCCACCGAAGGCGTGGCCTAACTGGGCGATGGTGACGGGAGGGTCCAGGAATACTACATACTAGACACGTATCAAGATATACCGACTGGTATTGGCCCCAATAACAACACGGCCATCTAGGGGCAGGACAAAGGGAGAAAAACATCATCCATGACACGGCCGGGGCGGTGCCCTCAGAAGAAGGGCTGCCTTCCTTTGTCTTCAACTCAAAGCATATGAATAATCGCCATCTTGAAACTGCAATTATCTTACTTCAACTTTACATTACTTATTGACTCTACATACTACCAACTGGGTATGCCTAGCCCTATGCTCAATGACTATACCAACAGTTTCACATAACTTCTTGACTTTCTTCACATACTTTTAACCTTTACTATCTCCAAATCTTGCTAGTAGAAGACTCCCAGAATTCTAAAACACCTGCTTTCCTCAACAATTCGCTACATTCTTTCCCCACAGCTAAATTGCTTTGTCTGACCTTTGCTATTTCTCTAGCTGTTCCCATATAGGCATACTCCTTGTCTTGGTCTCTGATATCGTATAGGCGTACCTACTGATATCCTCCCCTTCCCTCACTTCTATTATCTCAATAGGGGTAAAATCTTCCAGCAATCCCACAGATTACTTCGGAGGGTAAGAGGAGATCACATTTATATCTTCCCCTTCCCTCTCCCTAATTCCTGCCCCCATCTCAATATGCCCACTATTCTTCACTAAGTAAACAGGACACTATTTTCACACAGTACGTTATAGGAGGACACAAAGTCGTTCCTTGTCCTGGAATAGTATTACAGCCTTCCAGTAATCACAGAGATTACCTCGGAGGGTTAAGGGGAGACCACACTTGCCTCTCAGGGAACCTTTGGTGATATTATAACAAAGCCAACAAAAGCAGATAATTGCCAACGTGATACAAACAATCAGTACAGAAACTTCAAGAATTTCCTCAGGCGACATGGCATAAAACAACAGGGTATGAGTTCTTCCGTCTATTACAGTTTTATGAACACATACATTAAAACATGGCGGAGTATTCTTATAAATACATGCAGCAACTAACCGTCTGTCAACGATGAGCCCAAAAAATCACTGGAACCCCAGAATCAAGGTGGCAAGTCAAAGGCTTACCTTTCACCGGTGATTTTTGGATTCTGGGGTCCCGTGATCCTGGTCCCGTAGTGTTGGCAGTTGGCGTCGTCAGATATCGGCTGCAGGTAAAGAATAAATTCCGCCCCACGTTGGGCGCCAAGTAACTGTAAGGGGTGGCCTTGCAAAGGAGACCAAAGTGCTGCTGTCGCCTGGGTCCAAATTAGTATAAGTAATTAACGAGCTCGGAGAAGTCACACTGACCAAGCATAGTGCTATCAAAATGGCTTCTGGTTTATTGAAGCAAAAACATCAAATTAAATAGACCATAGACCACTGCCTAGACAGGAGGGGCTTGTGGTCAGCAAATAACTGCAAGGATACATTTCTTATTAGTGAGAAAGTAAAAGAAGGAGTTTGGGACAGTACAATTTGTTAGTTTTTGGAACACAGGATGTTCTAGTTCATTAGATAAGACAGAGAGAGACCTTGAAGACTTCTGTGAAGTCCTCTCAGGCACCTGTTTTCCCTAACCAAAACACATTTTGTATTTAACACTATTTATTCGTATTTTGATAGCCTAGCAACTAAATTAACCCTCTACACCTGCTTCATATGTATACATACAATTCATTAGTCTGCACACCCCTGTGGGCATTGCTTTTGGCTGGCTTCCAGCACAGTAAGAATATGTTAGTCTGCTTCACTACTCTGATGAGCTCACAACTTTACTAAACCATGGTGTATGAATCTATGGACTCCCCACTGCGAAAGGCGGATAAAGAGCGCAACGATGCTGATGTGGCTGGATTCAAGCACGGTGCCGTGTTTTTGCTACACAGACTGACGCTGAACAGGAAAGTTATGACGTGGAACGCTAAAGACTAATTTATCTACAAAAAAAGCTCAATCAGCGGATCCAGTATATAGGGTTTGATCAGCCATGATACACAAACCCACAGCAACTGCAAAAAGGCTCTGCCTCTGGGATGGACCACCTTCATGCATGCTTTGGCAGAGATTAATATACCTTCAATGGTTGTTGTTGACCCCCGAATACGAAAGGAACTGGATGAATTAAAAATGGATTGTTTGATCACTGCCTCGGCCGCACTGAAATTGTAAGAAAAAAGATTCCTTACTTCATACATGCATTATTTGATGGAAAAAGGAGGCTTGCTCGCTGTGGATCCGATGGACTCCTTACATTGCAGATGAACAACCTCTTATGGGTTTTATTTAACTTTACACAAATGCATTACTTTACACTATATATTTAATATAATTATGTATTGATTACCCCTGTAACTATATGAATGATATTTTAGGTATTCGAACATGTGCTCTATAAAGCTTTTTTAAAACTTTGCATCAGGCTCCTGTGTGATCTCTTGTTGTGAAACAAAAAGGTTGGGGGTCTGCTTAACCCCTTAACGACAAATGACGTATAGGTACGTCATGTGGCCTCAGGGTATGCATAAAAAGAGGTTCCGTGGCAACCTCTCTTCATACAGTGCGAGCGTTAGCTGTTTATAACAGCTGACACCAGCGGGCAATAGCCGTGAGCGGCCGCACGGCCGATCGCGGCTATTAACCATTTAAATGCCGCTGTCAATTCTGACAGCGGCATTTAAATCCCCCGAACGATGTTCGGGGGTCCCGTACGGCCCCCCCGCGGTGAGATCGGGGGAGCCGTGCAGGTGTCATGGCAGCCGGGGGCCTAATGAAAGGCCCCAGGGCTGCCTTAACAGACTGCCTATGAAGCCATCCCTGTGGGGTGGCTTCATAGGCTGCCTGTCAAAAAGCAGTATGACGTAATGCTATAGCATTACGTCATACTGCAGGAGCGATCAAAGCATCGCATCTTCAAGTCCCCCAGGGGGACTTCAAAGTAATGTAAAAAAAAAAATGAATAAAGTATTTTTTAATTGAAAAAAAAAAAATTGTAAAAGTTTAAATCACCCCCCTTTTGCCATATCTATTATTAAAAAATCTAAATAATAAATTAAAAATCTGTATTTGGTATCGCCACGTCCGTAAAAGTCCGAACTATCAAAGTAGCGCATTATTTTTGAACGTCGTCCGAAAAAAAAAATTAAAACCGCCAGATATGCACTTTTTTAGTTACCCTGTCTCCCAGAAAAAACGCAATAAAAAGTGATCAAAAAGTTGTATGTATTCCAAAATGGTACTATCAGAAACTACAGGACATCCCGCAAAAAATGAGATCTTGCTCAACTTTGTCGACGGTAAAATAAAAAAGTTATCGCGCGCACAAAATGACGGCAGAACATAATTGAAAAAAATTTAATGTCTTTGAAAAAAAAAAAGAGGAGTATAGTAAAAAAAAAAACTATACAAATTTGGTATCATAGTAATCGTACTGACCCATAGAATAAAGTTATCATGTCGTTTTTGTTGCCGTTTGTGCGCCGTAGAAGCAAGACGCACTAAAAGATGCGAAATTTCGGTTTTTTTTTTCATTTTACTCCACTTAGAATTTTTTAAGAGTTTTTTAGTACATTATATGGTACTTTAATTAGCACCATTGAAAAATACAACTTGTCCCGCAAAAAACAAGCCCTCACACAGCGACGTCAATGGATAAATAAAGGAGTTACGATTTTTTTAAAGGGGGGAGGAAAAAACGAAAATGGAAAAAGAAAAATGGCCGCGTCATTAAGGGGTTAAAACAGCTTCCTGACATAAAAGCTGTGGGATAAAAGCTTAACTTCATGAAGGCAGCTGTTTTCAAAAAGGTGGGGGCTAAAGGCTGGGGATAAAGCCTTATAGTACACCCTCAGGGCTCTTACACACTTGCGTTTTTTTACTCTGCGATATCGCTGTGTTTTTTTTAACGCGATTGTCAATAGGACTTTTTTAATGTTAAAAATGCATTGCAAGTTTGTGCTTTGCAATTTTTGTGCAATCCGCTTTCAACATTAGAAAGTCCCATTGACAATCGCTCTAAAAAACGCAGCGATATCACAGCATTAAAAAAACACAAGTGGGTAGGAGCCCTCATGGAGATAGATAACTTCATGAAATAAGGGACTGTATATAAAGTCTCCTAATATACTCATTTACTATAGATAAAGCCGGTCATAATCATAATATGCTCCGCTCCCACAGAGTGTATTATGATTGGCACGTCATAGGACTGACATTTCTGCTATCCTATGCTAATTTGGCTGAACTGAAAGGGGCGGCTTAATGACCTAGGCTAATGTGGGTCCTGGGATCCAGCCTCTGGAAGGAGGGCAGCTATCACATTAGCATAAGGGTCATAAAGTGATAGGGGGCGTGGTACCTGGCACTTTCCAAAAAGTGGCAGTTTGATAAGATACATGTACTTATTACTATTGCTATGCATTGAGGAAAAAGGACCATACTGTGCCCTCCCCGCTATTTTTGTACATGACTATCCGGTTCCTGATGAGTTGAAAGGTCCAACTGAATTGCATTGAACCATATGGACCATATTAAGTATACGAATCAATGTGTGAATTGGATTTGGTTAGACCCAAGCCATTGTGGGTGAGTTCACCAACCAACCAGGTGTATACAGCAGGTCATGTTGCCTAACTTGATCCTAAATATCTGCAGGCCATTGCATTAACCCTTTCCAATCCACTGTCTGACGTCTTCGTACATTCTGATTGAAGCTTGTAGTGCTCCAATGTCAGAAGACGTCTGACAGGGTATTCTTACCATCTATTGCCAGCCACTCTGCTTTCAGAGCCTCTCTGGCACATACACACTGGCTTTAGCCAGCAGATGGCACAATTGTATAACAGCAAAAAAAGAAAGCCTTTTAGGAAACCACGAATCCAAATTTGGATTGGAAAGGGTAAAGGCTGTGATATTTTCTACAGGGACTCTCAGTATAGGGGTTCCCTGGGAAGTCGACTAGTACTTACCTATCTACCAGTAAATTTTGAGTACGCACCAAGGGATTCCATATATATATTTTAGTCTGAAAGCCCTGGTACTGCGTACTGGGATACGGTTGTTGTGTGTTGTGCATTTGTCTGTCCCATCTTGGTAGTCCACTGCCCAAGGACTTTTTTAAAAATGTATTAATGAAGAATTTATAATTATTGGGTTCTTATCTGTGAAAGGGCTATTCCAATTTAGGTTCCCTCTGAATTGAGGTACCACACTAATGTTTCAAAAACAAGGACTGCTTCCCCTATTATTGTTTATTTATATACTTTTTATATTTTCTATTTCTGTCCGGAATGGGTCCCTACTAGGGATAAGCGAGCATACTCGTCCGAGCTTGATGCTCGTTCGAGTATTAGGGTGTTCGAGATGCTCGTTACTCGAGACGAGCACCACGCGATGTTCGAGTTACTTTCACTTTCATCTCTGAGAAATTTGCGCGCTTTTCTGGCCAATAGAAAGACAGGGAAGGCATTACAACTTCCCCCTGCGACGTTCAAGCCCTATACCACCCCCCTGCAGTGAGTGGCTGGCGAGATCAGGTGACACCCGAGTATTTAAATCTGCCCCGCCCGCGGCTCGCCACAGATGCATGCTGACATCGATCAGGGAAAGTGCTGCTGATGCTGCTGGTGCTATAGGGAGAGCGTTAGGTGTTATTTTAGTCTTCAAGAACCCCAATGGTCCTTCTTAGGGCCACATCTGACCGTGTGCAGTACTGTTGAGGCTGCTGGGAGCAGTGTTGCACCATTTTTTTTTTTTTTTTGTATATCGGGCATGCAGACCATAGCGTCCTCAGTCTGCAGTCATTTTACAGAGTATAGGGGTAGTACTGGTGAGGCAGGGACAGTGGGAAAGGTGAAAGAGATATACTGGCTATATAGGCAGTGGGCTTTTTCCCAAAAAGTTCAAAAAAATACTGTATTTGGCCTGCCTGTCACTGCCTTCAGTTTACTGCGTCTCTGCTGGGGGTAGTAGTTGGTGAATTAATACCCAGCCTTGCGCATAATTGTTTCCTGCCTCTGCAGTGCGTTACGTACGCGAAGTCAGCCTCCAACAGGGAAATCGAAATACAGCGTATATCAGAGGCAGTGTGGTTGTTCCCAAAACCTTCAAAAAAATACAACATTTGGCCTGCCTGTCACTGCCTTCAGTTTACTGCGTCTCTGCTGGGGGTAGTAGTTGGTGAATTAATACCCAGCCTTGCGCATAATTGTTTCCTGCTTCTGCAGTGCGTTACGTACCCGAAGTCAGCCTCCAACAGGGAAATCGAAATACAGTGTATATCACAGGCAGTGTGGTTGTTCCCAAAAACTTCAAAAAAATACAATATTTGGCCTGCCTGTCACTGCCTTCAGTTTACTGTGTCTCTCCTGGGGGTAGTAGTTGGTGAATTATTACCCAGCCTTGCACATAATTGTTTCCTGCCTCTGCTGTGTGTTACGTACGCGAAGTCAGCCTCCAACCACAGGCCAATAAGCGGCACATTTAATTACAGCGTTCTGTTTCTGCTAATCTCGTAATACACCATGCTGAGGGGTAGGGGTAGGCCTAGAGGATGTGGACGGGGGCGAGAACGAGGAGGCCCAAGCCAGGGTGTGGGCACAGGCCGAGCTCCTGGTCCAGGTGTATCGCAGCCGACTGCTGCGGGATTAGGAGAGAGGCAAGTTTCTGGGGTCCCCAGATTCATCTCACAATTAATGGGTCCACGCGGTAGACCTTTATTAGAAAATGAGCAGTGTGAGTAGGTCCTGTCGTGGATGGCAGAAAGTGCATCCAGCAATCTATCGACCACACAGTCTTCCAGGCCGTCCACAGCTGCAACTCTGAATCCTCTGGCTGCTGCTCCTCCGTCCTCCCAGCCTCCTCACTCCATGAAAATGACACATTCTGAGGAGCAGGCAGACTCCCAGAAACTGTTCTCGGGCCCCTGCCGAGATTGGGCAGCAATGGTTCCTCTCCCACCAAAGGAGTTTATCGTGACCGATGCCCAACCTTTGGAAAGTTCCCGGGGTCCGGGGGATGAGGCTGGGGACTTCCGGCAACTGTCTCAAGAGCTTTCAGTGGGTGAGGAGGACGATGGCGATGAGACACAGTTGTCTATCAGTGAGGTAGTAGTAAGGGCAGTAAGTCCGAGGGAGGAGCGCACAGAGGATTCAGAGGAAGAGAAGCTGGACGATGAGGTGACTGACCCCACCTGGTGGGATAAGCCAACTGAGGACAGGTCTTCAGAGGGGGAGGCAAGTGCAGCAGCAGGGCAGGTTGGAAGAGGCAGTGCGGTGGCCAGGGGTAGAGGCAGGGCCAGACCGAATAATTCCCCAACTGTTTCCCAAAGCGCCCCATCGCGCCATGCCACCCTGCAGAGGCCGAGGTGCTCAAAGGTGTGGCAGTTTTTCACTGAGAGTGCAGACAACCGACGAACTGTGGTGTGCAAGTTTTGTCGTGCCAAGATCAGCCTGGTAGCCACCACCACCAGCATGCGCAGGCATATGATGGCCAAGCACCCCACAAGGTGGGACGAAGGCCGTTCACCGCCTCCGGTTTGCACCACTGCCTCTCCCCCTGTGCCCCAACCTGCCACTGAGATCCAACCCCCCTCTCAGGACACAGGCACGACCGTCTCCCGGCCTGCACCCACACGCTCACCTCCGCTGTCCTCGGCCCCATCCAGCAATTTCTTTCAGCGCAGCGTCCAGCCGTCGCTAGCGCAACTGTTTGAGCGCAAGCGCAAGTACGCCGCCACGCACCCGCACGCTCAAGTGTTAAACGTGCACATAGCCAAATTGATCAGCCTGGAGATGCTGCCGTATAGGCTTGTGGAAACGGAGGCTTTCAAAAACATGATGGCGGCGGCCCCGCGCTACTCTGTTCCCAGTCGCCACTACTTTTCCCGATGTGCCGTCCCAGCTCTGCACGACCACGTCTCCCGCAACATTGTACGCGCCCTCACCAACGCGGTTACTGCCAAGGTCCACTTAACAACGGACACGTGGACAAGCACAGGCGGGCAGGGCCACTATATCTACCTGACGGCACATTGGGTGAATTTAGTGGAGGCTGGGACCGAGTCAGAGCCTGGGACCGCTCACGTCCTACCCACCCCCAGAATTGCGGGCCCCAGCTCTGTGGTGGTTTCTGCGGCAGTGTATGCTTCCTCCACTAAACCACCCTCCTCCTCCTATGCAACCTCTGTCTCGCAATCAAGATGTGTCAGCAGCAGCACGTCGCCACCAGTCGATGTCGCGCGGGGTGGCAGCACAGCGGTGGGCAAGCGCCAGCAGGCCGTGTTAAAACTACTCAGCTTAGGAGAGAAGAGGCACACGGCCCACGAACTGCTGCAGGGTCTGACAGAGCAGACCGACCGCTGGCTTTCGCCGCTGAGCCTCCAACCGGGCATGGTCGTGTGTGACAACGGCCGTAACCTGGTGGCCGCTCTGCAGCTCGGCAGCCTCACGCACGTGCCATGCCTGGCCCACGTCTTTAATTTGGTGGTTCAGCGCTTTCTGAAAAGCTACCCACGCTTGTCAGACCTGCTCGGAAAAGTGCGCCGGCTCAGCACACATTTCCGCAAGTCCAAAACCGACGCTGCCACCCTGCGGACCCTGCAACATCGGTTTAATCTGCCAGTGCACCGACTGCTGTGCGACGTGCCCACACGGTGGAACTCTACGCTCCACATGTTGGCCAGGCTCTATGAGCAGCGTAGAGCTATAGTGGAATACAAACTCCAACATGGGCGGCGTAGTGGGAGTCAGCCTCCTCAATTCTTTACAGAAGAGTGGGCCTGGTTGGCAGACATCTGCCAGGTCCTTGGAAATTTTGAGGAGTCTACGCAGATGGTGAGCGGCGATGCTGCAATCATTAGCGTCACCATTCCTCTGCTATGCCTCTTGAGAAGTTCCCTGCAAAGCATAAAGACAGACGCTTTGTGCTCGGAAACGGAGGCGGGGGAAGACTGTATGTCGCTGGATAGTCAGAGCACCCTCATGTCTATATCTCAGCGCGTTGAGGAGGGAGAGGAGGAGGGGGAGGAGCATGAGGAGGAGGGGGAAGAGACAGCTTGGCCCACTGCTGAGGGTACCCATGCTGCTTGCCTGTCATCCTTTCAGCGTGTATGGCCTGAGGAGGAGGGGGAGGAGGATCCTGAAAGTGATCTTCCTAGTGAGGACAGCCATGTGTTGCGTACAGGAACCCTAGCACACATGGCTGACTTCATGTTAGGATGCCTTTCTCGTGACCCTCGCGTTACACGCATTCTGGCCACTACGGATTACTGGGTGCACACACTGCTTGACCCACGGTATAAGGAGAACCTTTCCACTCTCATACCCAAAGAGGAAAGGGGTTCGAGAGTGATGCTATACCACAGAACCCTGGCGGACAAACTGATGGTAAAATTCCCATCCGACAGCGCTAGTGGCAGAAGGCGCAGTTCCGAGGGCCAGGTAGCAGGGGAGGCGCGGAGATCAGGCAGCATGTACAGCGCAGGCAGGGGAACACTCTCCAAGGCCTTTGTCAGCTTTATGGCTCCCCAGCAAGACTGTGTCACCGCTCCCCAGTCAAGGCTGAGTCGGTGGGAGCACTGTAAAAGGATGGTGAGGGAGTACGTAGCCGATCGCATGACCGTCCTCCGTGACGCCTCTGCTCCCTACAACTACTGGGTGTCGAAGCTGGACACGTGGCCCTTAACTCGCGCTGTATGCCCTGGAGGTGCTTGCTTGTCCTGCGGCTAGCGTCTTGTCAGAGAGGGTGTTTAGTGCGGCTGGGGGAATCATCACGGATAAGCGTACCCGCCTGTCAACTGACAGTGCCGACAGGCTTACACTCATAAAGATGAACAAAGCCTGGATTTCCCCAGACTTCTCTTCTCCACCAGCGGACAGCAGTGGTACCTAAACAATACGTAGGCTGCACCCGCGGATGGAAGCATCGTTCTCTATCACCATAAAAAACGGGGACCTTTTAGCTTCATCAATCTGTGTATTATATTTATCCTCCTCCTCCTGCTCCTCCTCCTGAAACCTCACGTAATCACGCCGAACGGGCAATTTTTCTTAGGCCCACAAGGCTCAGTCATATGACTTTTGTAACAAATGTTTATACGTTTCAATTCTCATTAAAGCGTTGAAACTTGCACCTGAACCAATTTTTATTTTAACTGGGCTGCCTCCAGGCCTAGTTACAAATTACGCCACCTTAACCAAAGAGATTAATGGGTTTCACCTGCCCTCTTGGTTGGGCATGGGCAATTTTTCTGAGGTACATTAGTACTGTTGGTACACCAATTTTTTTTGGCCATCGCCTACAGTGTAATCCTAGTAATTTTTATGGGCTTCGCCTGCACTCATGCTACAGCAAGGTGTGTGGGGTTGGCCTACACTTTTGCTACATAAATGTAACTGGGCCTTGTCTATACTGCAACTACTGAAATGTGAAAGAGACTGTTATCTCCCTAAACTGCTGCAACGGGAATGTTACTGTGGCCTGTCTTGACTGCTACTACTACTGAAATGGAACTAATACTGTGCTCCCCCTATACTGCTGCTTCGGAATTGTTACTGTGGCTTGTCTTGACTGCTACTACTACTGAAATGCAACTAATACTGTGCTGCCCCTATACTGCTGCTTCGGAATTGTTACTGTGGCCTGTCTTGACTGCTACTACTACTGAAATGGAACTAATACTGTGCTCCCCCTATACTGCTGCTTCGGAATTGTTACTGGGGCCTGTCTTGACTGCTACTACTACTGAAATGGAACTAATACTGTGCTCCCCCTATACTGCTGCTTCGGAATTGTTACTGTGGCCTGTCTTGACTGCTACTACTACTGAAATGGAACTAATACTGTGTTCCCCCTATACTGCTGCTTCGGAATTGTTACTGTGGCCTGTCTTGACTGCTACTACTACTGAAATGGAACTAATACTGTGCTCCCCCTATACTGCTGCTTCAGAATTGTTACTGGGGCCTGTCTGGACTGCTACTACTACTGAAATGGAACTAATACTGTGCTCCCCTTATAATGCTGCTAGTGATATGTTACTGGGGCCTGTCCCTAATGCTACCGTTGAAATGTTACTAATTCTGGGCTCTGCCTATACCGCTGCTAATGCTATGTCACTGGGGTGTGGAAAAGGAGGCTTCCCAAAGACATGATCGTGGCGAGGCCATTTCCCACCAACTCGGTTACTGTTAAGGTGCATATAACCATGGACACGTTGAGAGGACACGTAGTGCCTCAAAAACATCCCCCTCCTCCTCCAACAATGAAAACATTCTTGGCAAATACCTTTGCATTGGTCCGTCTGGTGGCAGTCCAAGAATTTCACCTTTACCGACACAACAAGAGAGCCCCCCCACCATCCTCCCGCCACGGCCCACTTAATCCTGGCCACATTCCGAAAACCAACTAAATAAAACCGCGCTACTAGGTCCGCAGTCGCCACCACATTGCCACCAACGCGGTTACTGTTAAGGTACATATTACCAGTCTGACTGGGGCATGCACTGTGGGCCGAAGCACACCTGTATTGTATGTGACGTTAGCTCTGCTGAGCAGGGCACTGCAATGGGATACATTTATGTACCGCCGATGGGTTCCAGGGAGCCACCCATGCTGTGGGTCCACAGGGACTTCACATTACGGATTTGTACCTGCCAGTGTCTATGTATTAAAAACCCCGGTCAGACTGGGGCATGCAGTGTGGGCCGAAGACCACCTGCATTTAATCGGACGTAACCTCAGCTGTGCTGGGCAATGCAATGGGATATATTTATGTACCATCGGTGGCTTCCTGGGACCCACCTATGCTGTCGGTCCACACGAAGTTGTAACTGCATGTGTCTACTTATAAAGAACCCCAGTCTGACTGGGGCATGCAGTGTGGGCCGAAGCCCACCTGCATTAAACCTGACGTTACCTCAGCTGTGCTGGGCACTGCAATGGGATATATTTAAGTACCGCCGGTGGGTTCCAGGAAGCCACCCATGCTGTCGGTCCACACGGACTTCACATTAGTGAGTTGTACCTGCCTGTGTCTATGTATTAAAAACCCCGGTCTGACTGGGGAATGCAGTGTGGGCCGAAGCCCACCTGCATTTAATTGGACGTTACCTCAGCTGTGCTGGGCAATGCAATGGGATATATTTATGTATCGCTGGTGGCTTCCTGGGACCCACCTATGCTGTCGGTCCACACGGAGTTGTAACTGCATGTGTCTACTTATAAAGAACCCCAGTCTGACTGGGGCATGCAGTGTGGGCCGAAGACCACCTGCATTTAATCGGACGTAACCTCAGCTGTGCTGGGCATTGCAATGGGATATATTTATGTACCGCCGGTGGCTTCCTGGGACCCTCCCATGCTGTCGGTCCACACGGACTTCACAATAGGGAGTTGTACCTGCCTGTGTCTACTTATAAAAAAACCCAGTCTGACTGGGGCATGCAGTGTGGTCCGAAGCCCACCTGCATTTAATCTGACATTAGCTCTGCTGTCCAGGGCACTGCAATGGGATACATTTATGTACAGCCGGTGGGTTCCAGGGAGCCACCCATGCTGTGGGTGCACACGGAATTCCCATTGCGGAGTTGTACCTGCCTGTGACTATTTATAAAAAACCCCGGTCTGACTGGGGCATGCAGTGTGGGCTGAAACCCACCTGTATTTAATCTGACGTTAGCTCTACTATCCGGGGCACTGCATTGGGACAAACTACAGGAGCAATACAGCGCTAATGAGACGTGCACAGCTACGCTAGCATAGGAGTCTGCTGTAGGCCAGCGATTGCTGAGGGTTTGTGCGGAGGCCTATGTCCTTGGTGCAGTGAAAGTCCGCTTCCTGCCTAGGATTGCTGAAGCTGTGGGCCGAGGCCTATGTCGTGGGCGCGGTGCAAGTCTGGCATGTTTGGCCGCTCAGATCAATTTTTTGTTCATGTCTTGGGCTTCCTAGGACCCCCCTATGCTGTTGTTGCAAACTTAGTTCCCATCGCGGTGTTTTACCTGTCTGGCACAAAGGCACTGACTGACTTGGGTAGAGGGCAGAGCGCTGACGGCTTTCCCCTTGCAGTGTGGATTGAGCTATGCGACACCTTGACAGAATGAATACTGTGTGGCACATGGATTCCCCATTGCTATGCCAACGTTTGCAGCTCCTGATGGAGGTGGCACAGGATTGGAGTTCTCATTGCTTCTGTACAGCATTGTGGGCTATCGCCCTGCCCCTTTTAAAGAGGGTCGCCGCCTGGCCCTGCCAACCCTCTGCAGTGTGTGCCTGCGGTTCCTCCTCATGGCAGATGCACTTATAAATAGACATGAGGGTGGTGTGGCTATGAGGCCAGCGTGTGGCATGAGGGCAGCTGAAGGCTGCGCAGGGACACTTTGGTGTGCGCTGTGGACACTGGGTCGTGCAGTTGGGGTTGGGCAGCATGTAACCCAGGAGAAGTGGCAGCGGAGTGTCATGCAGGCAGTGATTGTGCTTTGTTGGAGGTAGTGTGGTGCTTAGCTAATTTATGCCTTGCTAATGAGGGTTTTTCAGTAGTAAAAATTGTTGGGAGGGGGGGCACTCTTGCCGCTATTGTGGCTTAATAGTGGGACCTGGGAACTTGAGATGCAGCCCAACATGTAGCCCCTCACCTGCCCTATCCGTTTCTGTGTTGTTCCCATCACTTTCTTGAATTTCCCAGATTTTCACAAATGAAAAGCTTAGTGAGCATCGGCGATATACAAAAATGCTCGAGTCGCCCATTGACTTCAATGGGGTTCCGAACCGTCGAGCATCGCGAAAAGTTCGACTCGAGTAATGAGCACCCGAGCATTTTGGTGCTCGCTCATCTGTAGTCCCTATGCATATATATACAGACTGGCGTTATGACAAACTAACGTCTTCCCTTACCAGACTCCACGGGTGGCAGGCTATAACAGCTGCCTATTTTAGACAGAAACCTCCCTTACAAAAGTGTCAAATGACCTCCCCACTAATCCTTCTCGATCTCTCCGAAGCATTTGACACTGTTGACCATAAACTTCTCCTCAGTATGCTTCACTTCATTGGACTAAAGGACACTGCTCTCTCCTGGTTCTCCTCCTACCTATCTGACCACTCATTCAGTGTCTGCTTTGCTGGCTCTACTGTCCCAGTTCATGCTTTCCTGGCCCCCTCCATAAAAGTCATACATGTATGTCTTATGTTGATGTTCTGTGCAAATCTGTCTTGTCATTCTGTTATGTGTATTGCACAGCTGCAGCAAGTGAGAGGTTAAATGTCTGGTGACTGTCTGGTAAAAGTATCAATTTATGTCCTGTCACGTGGTATGAGTGAGTCTATAAATATGAGTGTCTAAGAGCAGGAAAGGAGTTCGGGTCCTTCTAAGGCCACCTGCACGCGTCCGAGATGGATCCCCAGCGAGGAATCTCACAGCGGGACCCGACCTGCGCCACTGCAGGGACCAGTGCGGGACTCATCTTTTCCCGCGGCTCCAGCTCTCTCATGTGCCGGCTGCCAGCCAGCTGGCGCATGTGCAGAGCAGAGCCGGCGGCCCGGGATTGACATTTCTGTGCGGGCCTCTACGAGCCCCACACAGAAACGGAGCATGCTGCAATTTTTTTTTTCGCGTGTGATTTCACGCAGACAAATCGCTGCTGTCTGCCTCGGATTGCATTTTTTAATGCAATCCTATGGCAGCTTCCACGGACAGAAATTCTGCAGGAAATCCTGCCGCAGAATTTCCACCCATGTGCAGGGGGCCTAAAGCAGTTTCATCTTCTGGAGCTGAGAGAGTAAAGCACAGAGACATATGAGAGTACCTTCAACCCTCGTGTGTTGAAGATGGAATAAGAGGAGAGATTCCACCGAGTGTCTGTTTCCGGAATGGAGAGAGAGTGAGCTCCAAAGAGAGGGAGAGTGAGCAGTAAGTGAGTGCATTCTTCCAAGGCCTAGTGCAGAAGTACTCATTCCCAATTGTTTTACACCCGAGCATCTTGTAGTCTGGGACTGCTAGGTGGAGGTACTCTATTCTCATTGTTCACACTCAAGCGTCCTGAAGTCTGGGTCTGCTGAGTGGAGGTACGCATCTTTAATTCATCACACACAGGGGTCCTGAAGTCTGGGTCACCGTGTGGAGGTACTCTAGCTTATCTATTGTCTGCACTTTCTCCATATGGAATTTGTGCCTTGTGCATTGCTGCAGTTGCATTTAAAGTAAAGTTATTCCAGGCCCTGACCATTCCCAGGAACCTGAGGTACTCTATTCCTGTCTGTAGCTCATTTATTTCCCTGACGATGTTCATGTCGGTGGGTACCAGAACGGTGGCATCACCCGTGATCAAACCCTACTCCTGTTCCTCAGTTTATTGGGCATCCTTATGCTAGTGGTGTCCGGAAGAGGTCCAGCGCTGCCCTGGCCGAGGCTATGTGCGTCTCTCCGGAAGGGAGTGTGGTAAGTGCTGCCGTGACAAGCCAGCATCTTACCCTCATTGCTCCTTAATGTAGGCCCCGCGTCCAGGGTCACCCTATGGGACGCTGCATTACCTCCCCCCTCCTCCCCTTACTGTTTGGGTCCCCCAGGGCTCGGTCCTCAGCCCCCTCCTTTCCTCCATCTACACATCCCCTATTGGACAAACCATCAGAAGTTTTGGCTTTCAGTACCATCTCTCTGCTGATGACAGACAGTTATACACCTCCTCCTGTGACATCACAGCAAACATTCCTCCAGGACTCCACTGACTGTCTGTCTGCTGTCTCTAATACTATGTCCTCTCTCTTACTAAAACTAAACCTCTCAAAATCTGACCTGCTAGTGTTTCCACGCTCCACTAACCAACCTCATCCTGACATCTCCATCTCAGTGTGTGGCACCATCAAAATAAGGGAGATGGAATAAATCCTCCACAGTGCCACCTACTGAAAGGCAGCATTCCTTCGAGTCAAAGTGGGACTTTTTATACAAGTCTTGCTACAATGACTGGGAATCAAAAGCAAAGCCAGACCCCATGTACATACAGCTGTTTCCGGGTTATTGCCCATCATCAGTGTACAGTAGGAGTCTGGCTTTTGCTAGTGAGAGGCCAGGGACAGGGGTCAGAAACGCTCTTTTCTCCTTAGGGAGAGCAACTATATACTATAAATAAGTGAGGAGACTCAAATGGCCACGCACGCTCCTCTGGGTAATATGTAAATAAGGGAGATGGAATAAATCCTCCACAGTGCCACCTACTCGAAGGAATGCTGCCTTTCAGTAGGTGGCACTGTGGAGGATTTATTCCATCTCCCTTATTTGCATATTACCCAGAGGAGCGTGCGTGGCCATTTGAGTCTCCTCACTTATTTATAGTATATAGTTGCTCTCCCTAAGGAGAAAAGAGCGTTTCTGACCCCTGTCCCTGGCCTCTCACTAGCAAAAGCCAGACTCCTACTGTACACTGATGATGGGCAATAACCCGGAAACAGCTGTATGAACATGGGGTCTGGCTTTGCTTTTGATTCCCAGTCATTGTAGCAAGACTTGTATAAAAAGTCCCACTTTGACTCGAAGGAATGCTGCCTTTCAGTAGGTGGCACTGTGGAGGATTTATTCCATCTCCCTTATTTGCATATTACCCAGAGGAGCGTGCGTGGCCATTTGAGTCTCCTCACTTATTTATAGTATATAGTTGCTCTCCCTAAGGAGAAAAGAGCGTTTCTGACCCCTGTCCCTGGCCTCTCACTAGCAAAAGCCAGACTCCTACTGTACACTGATGATGGGCAATAACCCGGAAACAGCTGTATGTACATGGGGTCTGGCTTTGCTTTTGGTTCCCAGTCATTGTAGCAAGACTTGTATAAAAAGTCCCACTTTGACTCGAAGGAATGCTGCCTTTCAGTAGGTGGCACTGTGGAGGATTTATTCCATCTCCCTTATTTGCATATTACCCAGAGGAGCGTGCGTGGCCATTTGAGTCTCCTCACTTATTTATAGTATATAGTTGCTCTCCCTAAGGAGAAAAGAGCGTTTCTGGCACCATCAAAACTCACAGTATGCCCGCTATCTAGGCATTATATTTGATTCCAATCTCTCCTTTACTCCTTTACATCCAAACTCTCGCCCGAACATGTCAGCTGCACCTCAAGAACAACGCAAGAATCCACCCCACTCCGGCACGAGCCAGCATTCTGGCTCCGCCCCCTTGTACGCGTCATCGCGTAGCTCCGCCCCGTCACATCTGCCAATTCCAGCCTCCTGATTGGCTGGAATCGCACATGTGATGGGGGCGGAGCTACGCGATGACACGTACAAGACGGTGGGGCCAGAACGCCGCTGCTGCCGGGCCGAAGAGATGGGAGAAGACCCTTTTGCGCAAGCGCGTCTAATCAGGAGATTAGACGCTGAAATTAGACGGAGCCATGGAGACGGGGACGCCAGCGCAGGGAAGGTAAGTGAATAACTTCTGTATGGCACATATTTAATGCACGATGTATATTACAAAGTGCATTAATATGGCCATACAGAAGTATATAACCCCACTTGCTTTCACGGGACAACCCCTTTAATGCAGCAGCCAGGCTCATCTTCCTGCCCAGCCGCTACTCGGACGCCTCTGCTCTGTCAAATACAGTATTCAATTCAAACTCACTACCTTTGTAGTGGCCCAAAGTCTATGTTTCTGGCCCCTCCATAAATGTCATGCATGTAATGTCTTATGTAGATGTGCTGTGCAGAAATTGTCTAATCATTTGTTATGTGTATTGCAAAGCTGCAGCAAGTGAGAAATTAATGTCTGCATGAGACTGGGAGATCCCTGCAAAAGTATAAATATTTATCTAGTCACGTGATCTATGCTGTCTATAAATGTGAGTGCCTGAGAGCAAGGTAGAGTTCTGAATTAGTCCTTCATTATCTTTAATGGTCAGGAGTGGAGTGTCGGCCACATGGGGGTACCTTCAACCCTCAGGTGGTGAAGAGTGATGGAGGAAGTAGATAGGTTTCCTGAGTACCCCAATGCCAGGAGCCAACAGTAAGAGAGCAGAAAGCAAGAGATTGAGAGTGAGCAAGAAGAGATGGCGAAGACCACTGTGCAGAGGTACTGTTCTGTGAGAGTGTTTGTGGAGTGACCCCAATGCAGCATTTAAAAAAAACGCTAGTGGACAAAAGCCCTAAAGGGTGACATTACCTGCAAGATTTCTCTTTGTGTACATTTAGTTGTAAAGGCTTCCATCTTGATGTGGCCGACTTTCTTGTGGCTCTCGGTCTCAGTGCGCTCAACATGCAGTATAAAAGCGGTAATTTCATGAATAATTTTTATACCAGGAGG
>NC_089846.1:75632244-75709517 GCF_035609145.1 Eleutherodactylus coqui
GGACCTGCTGCACGTGCTGCACTCTGCCTTCCCGCTGGGGGACCTGCTGCACGTGCTGCACTCTGCCTTCCCGCTGGGGGACCTGCTGCACGTGCTGCACTCTGCCTTCCCGCTGGGGGACCTGCTGCACGTGCTGCACTCTGCCTTCCCGCTGGGGGACCTGCTGCACGTGCTGCACTCTGCCTTCCCGCTGGGGGACCTGCTGCACGTGCTGCACTTTGCCTTCCCGCTGGGGAACCTGCTGCACGTGCTGCACTCTGCCTTCCCGCTGGGGAACCTGCTGCACGTGCTGCACTCTGCCTTCCCGCTGGGGAACCTGCTGCACGTGCTGCACTCTGCCTTCCCGCTGGGGAACCTGCTGCACGTGCTGCACTCTGCCTTCCCGCTGGGGAACCTGCTGCATGTGCTGCACTCTGCCCTACCGCTGGGGCACCCGCTGCATGTGCTGCACTCTGCCCAACCGCCGGGGCACCTTCTTGGCTCTGCTTTACACCTTTCATATTTCCAATAAAAGTTACTTTTTCAGAGTCACTTACTTGTGCAGAAAGCTGTGAGCTGCGGCAGGCAGACTGTGTAACTCCACTCTTCTTAGCTGCTCCTGATGTTACTTTAACTTTACATACTTGCAATTCTCCATCTTCCTTCTTTGTACTTATGGTACATCCATTCTCCCCTTCTATGTGCTCAAACACCTTTCTTGGGCTTGTATCCATACTTGTAAGCATTTTGGCATTGTCTTGCTGCACAGGTCTGGAAGCCTGGGCCTTGCTTGGGGCCCCTCCCTGGGCTAGCTCCAGACATCAAGAGAACCACCAACACACAACCTCTCAGCTAGGAGGCAGGATTATAGTAGTTATATTCTTGTACATAGGTGGCAGTATTATAGTAGTTATATTCTTCTTCATAGGAGCAGTATTATAGTAGTTATATTCTTCTTCATAGGAGCAGTATTATAGTAGTTATATTCTTGTACATAGGGAGCAGTATCATAGTAGTTATATTCTTGTACATAGGAGGCAGTATTATAGTAATTATATTCTTGTACATAGGAGCAGTAATATCGTAGTTATATACTTGTACATAGGAGCAGTATCATAGTAGTTATATTCTTGTACATAGGAGGCAGTATTATAGTAGTTATAGTCTTCTACATGGGGGGCAGTATTATAGTAGTTATATTCTTGTACATAGGAGCAGTTTACAGTAGTTATATTCTTGTACATAGGAGGCAGTATTAGAGTAGTTATATTCTTGTACATCGGAGCAGTAATATAGTAGTTATATTCTTGTACATAGGGGGCAGTATTATAGGAGTTATATTCTTGTACATAGGAGCAGTATTATAGTAGTTATATTCTTCAACATAGCAGCAGTATTATTGTAGTTATATTCTTGTACACGGGGGGCAGTATGATAGTAGTTATATTCTTGTACATAGGAGCAGTATTACAGTAGTTATATTCTTGTACATAGGGAGCAGTATTATAGAAGTTATATTCTTGTACATAGGGGGCAGTATTATAGTAGTCATATTCTTGTACATAGTAGGCAGTATTATAGTATTTATATTCTTGTACATAGGAGCAGTATTATTGTAGCTATATTCTTGTACACGGGGGGCAGTATGATAGTAGTTATATTCTTGTACATAGGAGCAGTATTACAGTAGTTATATTCTTGTACATAGGGAGCAGTATTATAGAAGTTATATTCTTGTACATAGGGGGCAGTATTATAGTAGTCATATTCTTGTACATAGTAGGCAGTATTATAGTATTTATATTCTTGTACATAGGAGCAGTATTATAGCAGTTATATTCTTGTACAAAGGGGGTAGTATTATAGTAGTTATAGTCTTTCACACAGGGGGCAATATTATAGAAGTTGTATTCTTGTACATAAGGGGCAGTATTATAGTAGTTATATTCTTGCACATAGAAGGCAGTATTATAATAGTTATATTCTTGCACATATGAGGCAGTATTATTGTAGGTATATTCTTGTACATAGGAGGCAGTATCCCAATAGTTACACTCTTGTACATAGGGGGTAGTATTATAGTAGTTATATTCTTGCTTATAGGAGGCACTATTATAGTAGTTATACTCTTGTACATAGGGGTTAGTATTATAGCAGTTATATTCTTGTACATAGCGGGCACTATTACATTAGTTATATTCCTGTAAATAGGAGCAGTATTATAATAGTTTTTTCTTGTACACAGTAGGACAGTATTATAGTAGTTATATTCTTGTAGATAAGGAGCAGTATTATAGTAGTTATATTCTTGTACATAGGGAGCAGTATTATAGTAGTTATATTCTTGTACACAGGAGGACAGTATTATAGTAGTTATATTCTTGTAGATAAGGAGCAGTATTATAGTAGTAATATTCTTGTACATAGGGAGCAGTATTATAGTAGTTATGTTCTTGTACACAGGAGGGCAGTATTATGGTAGTTATATTCTTGGACATAGGGAGCAGTATTATAGTAGTTATAGTCTTGTACATAGGGAGCAGTATTATAGTAGTTATATTCTTGTTCATAGAGGGCAGTATTACAGTAGATATATTCATGTTCATATGGGTCAGTATTATAGTAGTTATGTTCTTGTACACAGGAGGGCAGTATTATGGTAGTTATATTCTTGGACATAGGGAGCAGTATTATAGTAGTTATAGTCTTGTACATAGGGAGCAGTATTATAGTAGTTATATTCTTGTTCATAGAGGGCAGTATTACAGTAGATATATTCATGTTCATATGGGTCAGTATTATAGTAGTTATATTCTTCAACATAGCAGCAGTATTATAGTAGTTATATTCTTGTACATAGCAGCAGTATTCTAATAGTTATATTCTTGTATATAGGGGCAGTATTATTGTAGTTATATTCTTGTACATAGGGGCAGTATTATAGTAGTTATATTCTTGTACATAGGGGCAGTATTATTGTAGTTATATTCTTGTACATAGGGGCAGTATTATAGCATTTCTTTATAATATAGGAGACAATATTATTGTTGTTATAATCTCATACCTGGGCCAATATATATTTTTTTAAGTTGGAAGAATTGTTCATAGTTTAGTTATCACATCTTTTCTCCCACTTTTTTTGCTCTTTATATACAGTGCTTTGCTCCACAGGGGGTGACACCATAGAGGTGAGTGCCTCCTAGCTAATGAAAACCTGAGACCTGTGGTATGATGTGGGGAATATTCAGAATGAATGAATGTGTGTGGGGATTTTCTTTGTAGAATATATGAAATGTCATGTAACTTAGAACGGGTAACTGTATGTTTGATGATCATTGATGCTGTGAGTGACGCTGCTCTTCAAATTAGAGAAGAACACACTTAGTTGGTTATTACGTAATTCAATGATGCCACGCTCATTATATTTTTTATGTATAAATTGTGGAAACTTACAAAACATTAGTTCATCTCAAAATGGGGAAGTGACAGAGTACACTGCATACATATATATATATATTCATATTTAGACAGTTCTCTATGCAGAAAGCAGAAGTGGAGCTCGGAATCGCTTGCCACCTCCAGTCTGGTAACACAATGGTGACCGGTATCACAGCCCTAATATAATTCTGTACAGAGACAATACTTTGTATACACTGGAGTACTGGGCATTTTTTCGATGCAGGAAACGCTCTCTTGCAGACTTCCTGATTCTCTTCCTGCACCCCAGGATGTGACGCAAGTCAAAGGACAAGGTGAGGCTGAGCAGTTCTTAGAAGATACCTAGACCAGCGCTGAGACGTCCCCATCAACATCCAGTTTCGCTAAGACCGGCCAATTATCAGCAAGCTCTAATCACTACTTGGAGTTCAGAGGGACAACTGTGCAAGAGAGACTATTCACTCTTATTTGTGGTTAGACATCTCCATTTTAATGTGACAATCTTGAAACCAGAACAGGATCGGCTTCCTCAATGTGTTGCGACTGTGACCCCAGCTAACCCTGCGTGATATGTCGTGTCTATGTGACACGGTGACGTTGGCTTCCTGATCAGTGGTAAGTACAATACCAACACTTCTCACCACCGCAGCCTGGTTGCCATTGTCCTTGCGGTTGTTAATGGTGTGATATGAGATGTGCGTTAGATGTATCCTGCTGCCGCGAGCGGTCACCATGTTATCACATCTTTACATTTAGTCCGTGGTTACACACATGATCCTGCGCACATTGAAGACAGCTCTGGAGGAGGAGAGACGAGGACTCCGACCAAGACAAGAGTCCAAAGATGACCAAGGCGAGGTAAGGAAGCAGATTACATGCATCTCTTCTGTGGCCCTCCAAGATTGAATGTGGCCCTCCAGTGTTGCGAATGTGGACCTTGGCCCTTCAGTTAGATTGGACTGACATCAGCACAGTGAGTAGTGGACAACAAAACATAGCGACTGCGATAAGCTGAAGATACTATGCTACATCTACTGTACACCAGCAGTTTCGGCTTGAACACTGTTTTCTAGCAGCTCTCCACCTACAGCTCAGCTTTTGTCTGATCTCACAAATCTGTGCACCCTTTTCTTCTAGTAAGCTTAGCGGTCTTGATTTAGTTTCTGGGACAGGAAGTAGCTGTCTGTCAGGCAGTCAAGACGTGTCCGCTCTCGTGGGCAACTTCTCTGTAGGGTTGCCAACTTTGTCACAAAACATACCAGCCAGGAAAATAGGGTGTGTGGCTTATCACAACATATATCTTTACCTCAGTTTACTCTAGTGGCTGCAACTAGTAATTGTGCCCACTGTTGTGGCCCCAATAATAATTGTCCCCCCCTGAGTAGCCTCAATAGTAATAATGCCCCCAGTAGTAATAGTTATCCTAGTAGTTATAGTGCCCCCAATTGCAACCCCAATATTAATAGTGACTCTGGTAGTGGCCTCAATAATAATAGGGCCCCCTCTGCACCCTCCACACCCTGAACCTGCAGCTGTGCAGCAAGCCCAAAACATCCAGTATGTCACTTATCCTCCCTCGCTCTCTTTAGCTCTCGGCTGGCCATCGCAATCAGAGCTGTGATCCCTGACCTCTCGTACAGGACGTGCGGGACACAGACACCAGGAGGAGAGGTCAGGAGCCACATCTATGATTATGGCGGCCAGATGGGAGCTGAAGAGAGAGAGGAAGAGAGAATGACATACTAGATGTTGCGGGGTTGCTGCCCGGCCCTGCTGTCAGCTGGCAATTATTATTTACCAGCCATTAATATGGCTCGTAAAAAGTAAATACTGGCACCGGAATTTGGACATATATACCGGACGGGTGTCAAATCTACTTCACTGTCACCTGGTCACCCAAAGAGTCTTAGCTCTTCTTGGAAGTCAATCAAAATGAAGCAACCCTCTCCATCCCTCTTACTCTGCAGATACATTCTTGATTGTATCTATGGCTGTAGAGTATCAAACCTGACGTGGTAGCAGCAATGGAAAGTTTTGTGTTTCAGCAGTGGAAGTGTCAGAAGAACGGGCCTTCAGCAATGTTTATGGCCTGTGCAGTTGCAAGTCTATTTTTTACAGGTTTAAAATGATTCTATCAGGTCTCCTATCTGAGGACAGCATCATATAGAGGGGGAGATGCAGAGATCAGGGATATACAGTATTATATTGTTTTCCATATTTTCATGTTGTTAAAAACTGCTTAACTGTAGCCAGGACTAACAGAGAAAACATGACTCAAAAGCTTTCTCTATGAGTGGGTGGGGGAGCAGGACTCACAGGCTTTCTCTATGAGTGAGTGGGGGAGCAGGACTCACAGTCTTTCTCTATGAGTGGGCGGGGGGAGCAGGACTCACAGCTTTCTCTGAGTAGGCGGGGGGAGCAGGACTCACAGGCTTTCTCTATGAGTGAAAGGAGGAAGCAGGACTCACAGGCTTTCTCTATGAGTGGAAGGAGGAAGCAGGACTCAGGCTTTCTGAATGAGTGGGTGGGGAGAGCAGGACTCACAGGCTTTCTCTATGAGTAGAAGGGGGAAGAGGACTCACAGGCTATCTTTGTGGGTGGGGGGAGCAGGACTCGCAGGCTTTCTCTATGAGTGGGTGGGAGAGCAGGACTCATAGGCTTTATAAGTAGGAGGAGGAAGCGGGGCTTATAGGCTTTCTCTATGAGTGGGTGGGTAGAGCAGGACTCGCAGGCTTTCTCTATGAGTAAATGGGGGGAGCAGGACTCAGGCTTTCTGAATGAGTGGGTGGGGGAAGCAGAACTCACGGGCTTTCTCTATGAGTGGGTGGGGAGAGTAAGACTCACAGGTTTTCTCTATGAGTGGGTGAGGGGAGTGGGACTTACAGGCTTTCTCTATGAGTGGGTGAGGGGAGTAGGACTCACAGGCTTTCTCTATGAGGGGGTGGGGGGAGCAGGACTCACAGGCTTTCCCTATGAGGGGGTGGGGGGAGCAGGACTCACAGGCTTTCCCTATGAGGGGGTGCGGGAGCAGGAATCACAGGCTTTCCATGAACAATTAATGTCACACCCTGTGGGAAGATGTTTTGTCCGAACAGTTTTTTTCTTGCTCTTAAGTATTGCCCCACTATAATGCCCCTCTTGATTGTGAGTGTGGGAGGTGGGGTGACTACTCTAGTGAGCAGGTTGTTTGCAGTTGTGGTTATCTATAGATGTTGGGTTTAATTCATCCATTCTCATCCAGTGAGATGTCCAAACCTAAAGAGTGGATCTGCTTTTCATGGACATCACAAATAACAGCAGACCGAGGTTATTGTTATTAAAAGTGGATATGAATACCTCGAAGGGAGCCCCATCTCTATCCCATATGATAAGCACATCCTCGATGAATCCGCCCCAAAACAATATGTGACTTGTGTAAAGTTCCATCTCATCAGAAAATACCACTGTGGAATCCCACCACCCTAGGAATAAATTTGCGTAGCTTGGTGGACACGATGTGGCCACTGCTGTGCCCTGTTTTTAAACAAAAAAAGGTTATGTCAAAAATATAACTGTATGTGAGAATGAATAATAATAGTTTTTCCACAAGCCCATTGTGAGGGAAAAATGTGTCCCACATGTGTATAAAAAATGTTTACCCAGTTGGTGCTGAATATTACAGATAGTCCCCTACTTGCGAACATTCGACTTACGAATTTCGCAAGATATGATCTGTCCTGCACAGTATGATGTAATGCTATGGCATTACATCATACTGTGCAGGGACCGGGCAGGCTTCTATCAAACCTGATAGAAGCCTGTCCGGTCAGATCGCGGTTGCTAGGCAGCCGGGGGGCTTCTGAAAGGCCCTAGGGCTGTCTATGCAGAGCGCCTATCAAGTCGTGCACTTGATGGGCACTCTTCATAGGCAGCCCTGGGGCCTTTCAGGAGGTCCCCGGCTGCCTAGCAACCGCACAGTGTCCCGCGATCTCATCATGGGACACTGTACGGGCCCCCTGAACGTCGGGTGCAGGCTGTTTCTTCAAGCGGCCACCCGGCGACAGCAGTTCCGACGAGCCGCGCCGCTGTCAGAGCGGTATTTAAAGTGTTAACAGTTCCGACAAGCGGCACTGTTGAGAAAGTAGTGAGAGTGCTGGCCGCATGGGGTACCTTCAACCCTCATATGGTTAAGTGATGAAAGCGGAGGAGAGGTATCCAGATTACCACCATTCCAGGAACCCCCTCTGATGAGTGAAAGGGAGAGAGAGAAGAAAGGAGTCTGCTGTGCATTTTTCATGCTACAGAGTACAAGTGAGTGTCAGTGGATGGTTCCCTTCCCCCATCCTCCTCTCGAGTGTTCTCTTTCCAGGAGCAGAACCTTACAGATAGCCTGACGGTGGGATGTCATCCTTTGCTCTCCTCCCTGACCTTGCCTACATGTCATTCCTGCACTGATGTGTGAATCTTAATTGGCAAGAAGTAAAGTGCTAGTCACTGCCATTCCCAGTGATTGAGGTATTTAAAGTTCACTGTGTGTGGACTCTCTTATTTACCCGCCAGAGAATCATCAGTGTGAAAGGAACGGTGGCGTCACGCATGACAACTCATCCAGTCCACTACACTTAGTCAGGTAACCACCACCTGGCGTTGCCTGGAAGAGGCCGAGCTGTGACTTTGCTAAGGTTCCGTGCGTCCCTTCGGCGAGGAGTCTAGTAGAGTCACCGTGACTAGTGACACCTCTACTCCCGCTAGCTCCTCAGCGTGGGTCTTGTGTCTTGGTCGCCGTGGGGCACCACAACTTTATCAGATTTTCTTTGGTTTGATCTCAGAAATTTCTTTTGTTACTAAACAAGTAAATAGTTCTCTACGGCTGTATTAGCTCAAGGTTGGTGTATTTTTGGATTTTAGTTTTAGTCTAGTAAAGGGAGCGTCATAACCGGTGTGCCTGTGTCATTTTAAGATGTCTTTCTGAGGCTCCAGGGCTGCAAGAATATTCTGATTCCCTTGAGCATCCTGTGTAGTTCTTATAATCTGATACTTATGGAGAACGAGCTTCCTGGAGAATAAATTGGTGTCCTTTATCCAACTGAAACGTGAGAATGCTGGAGTAGGAGTAAATGACAGTACTTTTGTGAGGACTGATACCTGTGACTCACTTAATGTGTGGTAGGACAGGTTGCATATTTGCAAATCATCACCATTGCTGTTATATACGACTTCATCATCATATACTCCATAACATAGTAGCGTAGTACGTTAGGCTGAAAAGAGACATATGTCCCTCTAGTTGAGCCTATTAATCCTCCAATGTTGATCCAGAGGAAGGCAAAAAAAGCTAATCTTCCTCATTTACAGGAAAAAAAATCCTTCCTGACTCCAATCTGGCAATCGAAATAATCCCCGGATCACCGACCCCACTGAGTGATCAGTGATATAACATATAATATTGTAACACTCTAGAAAGACATCCAGGTCCCTCTTATACTCTTTTATCGAATTCGCCATCATGACATCCTCAGAAGAGAGATCCATAGTCTCATTGCTCTTACAGTAAAGAACCCCCTTCTAGGTTGTGTAGAAATCTTCTTTCCTCTAGACGGAGAGGGCACCACCTTGTTACAGTCACAGTCCTGGCTATAATAGATGATGGGATCTCTGTATTGACCCCTGATATATCTTTACATAGTTATTAGAGCACCCCCTTGTTACAGTCCTAGGAATAAATAGATGGTGGAAGAGATATCTGTACTGCTATATCTATACATGGTTATGAGAGTGACCTCTTGTTACAGTCATGTCTTGGGTATAATAGATGACTGAGAGATCTTTGTACTGATCTCTGATATGTCTATACTTAGTTATTACAGCGCCCCCTTGTTAAAGTCCTGGGTATAAAAAGACTAGTAATTATTAAGAAATTATAGTACCAGTGTACTACATGCATCCTGATTCACACACATCACACACACAGCTCTACTACATCCATCCTGATCCCACACATAACATATACAGCACATTACACACACAGCTCTACTACAATACACTGCATTGCATCTGACAATGCATTTTTCTCTGTGAATACACTGGAGAAAAAACTATTTAAAAGATTTGTTTTCTCATCATCACCCTCTACATTTCATCTTACATTATATATTAAAGGGCCAACACTTTCAGTATTAATCTTTTTACTATTTACTGTATTTTTTCACATTATAGGATGCATTATAGGTTTTAGAGGAGGAAAACGGAGAAAAATTGAACTCACCCAGACCAGGCAGTGAGGTATTACAGTAGGAATAAAGAGCAATAGTATAACCTTGGAATGAAGTATATACCGCTAGGTCAATCTGCCATTCAGTATTGAGGGACAGCTGAGTGTAAATGTAATGCTGGTCTTATTACTTTTCACCCAGCTTTCCAGGAGCCCTGAATGCCATGTTTGACTAGTTATAGCGATGTATATGGTATTTCACAACTGTGCATTTCGCATTCAGGATCCTAGAAGAACTGAGTGATAATGTAATGACAATTCCATAATTTGTCACCCAACAGGAACCCTGCATGGCACATCTTATGGTGAGATATGAGATACACATTTCAGCATAACTAGGCTAATCTGCTATTCAGGATTTCAAGATCCTGGAAGAGGTGACTGACAACTTAATGGGGGGTCCTATTGGTTGTCACCCTGTTCTTCAGCTGATTGGTGGAAGTGGGGCAGCAGCAGAAGTTCCCACCAGTGATGACCAATCAGCTGTATGTAATGGCGGCTTTCCTATCCTGCTATGGGGCGATCCAGGCCGGCAGCTGTGTGATAAGGATTGCATATCCTTATTACATAGCTGTCGGCTCCATAGCAGGGAAGGAGAACCGCCCATGGGTACAGCTGATTGGTGAGCGCTGGCAGGAACTACTGCTGCTCCCTCACCTCCACCAATCAGCTGTATGTATGGGCGGCTCTCCTCCCCTCCCATGGAGCCAGCAGCTGTGTGATAGGGACACGCGATCCTTATCACACAGCTGCTGGCAAGGTCCAAAGTTTGGCACGTTCACTTTATAGGACGCACTGACTTTTCCCCTGCCAACTTTGGGGAGAAAAAGAGTGCGTCTTATAAAGCGAAAAATACAGTATAGTAAAACCTTGAGTAGCATTGCTCTTAAGTAAAGCTGTTTTCAACTTAAGTCGATGTGTCGGGGCAGCGGCGGTCCCTCAAATAAAGTTGCATTCCTCAGATAAGGGCGCCGACTGCTCCATGACCCCGGGCGCCGCTCAGTGAGCCGGTGCACAGCTGATGCCGGTCACTTCCTGCTTCTCCTGCATCAGCGCGCACCTACTCCTCCCCCTCCCCAGTGCACAGTGCCGGCTGAATGTTGCTGTGTCTGCCTGCCTCCTGACACAGTACAGTAGCTGAATCCCTAAAGTGCCAGCTGAATCCCCACTCTACTGCAAAATGTGAGTACTGTACAGATGAGTACAGTAAAGAAACGTTTGCAAATAAATACTACAGTCCTATGTCAAAGCACAGATAACACAGTGATAATCTTTTTATTATAAAAGTAAAAAACATTACAGGGCGTAATAACAAAAATAGCAAAATAACAGAAAAATTTGCCAAATACAATCACAAGAAGCATATATACACACACATTTACAAAACTGAAATATTTGCAAAAATAACAGAAATTAACAGAAATATTTGCAAGAAATAATAGCCAAACATTTATATTTACAAAATTTTACAAAAAACTGTACAGGAGTGAAATTTACCGGTCTGGCCGCATCCCCAATCTCACATGTCCCATTTACACTACAAAATTGACATAAGAAAACATATCACAACAAAAACTAGACAACCTATTCCATAATCCCGTGGTGCTGCATATTCCAACCTACTAAATAGAGAAAAGAAAAAAAAAACACACATTAGTAAAACAAGAATATATATAAATGTTTTGGTTTTTTTTGTTTTGTTTTTTAATTTTTTTTTTATTTTTTTTATTATTATTTATTCCCCCCCTCCCCTCTAAACTACACACACATTACCCTCTACCCATCCCCTGGTCCGCTGCCAATACCTGCCAATCATGCTTATGAACATATACATACATACCTATATATACACTTTTTTTTTTTTTTTTTTTTGTAAATACACAGAACGTAATACTAACCCCCCACAAAAACTCATAATACCACCCATAAAGATACCACCCGCGAAAACACATAATACCACCCATGAAACATGAAACCACCCACGAAAAAAAAAAAACAAACAAACATAATACCACCCACAAACCCATATAATGTATAATAATCCACAGCCTAAATATACAGCAAAATATATAAATAACAAAAAATATAACCATTACCTCCAGCCCTGGTTCGGGTCCCGTAAGCCTTTTAGTCAACTTTTAACTTAAAACAAAACAAAAAGCTAGGGTGAAAGAATCCAGCCCCCCCACCGGGAAACAGTTCTCCAGGCTAGGGAACCCCAAAGCAAAAACCCCTCCAAAGGAAGGCTGCTCGAGGCCTACCCAACCTTTCAAACTCCAGAGAACGCACCTTCACCAGGTCACCGAGAATATTCCTACTTACCTCGTCCTCGAGGAGGATTTTATGCTGCGTCGATACTACACACCGTGCGCTCCACGTGTGATACCTAACCACTAGACTTACTAAAAATAAAGTGCAGCGGTCCCTGCCACCCAGATCTCCGAATGCTCCATAACACCACTCAGCGTAGGTAAGGTCAGCCAGCCGAGGCCAACCGATGGAAGCCCCTACCCTCTTGTATACCTCTATATTGAAGGGACAATGAAGCAGGAAGTGGTCCATGCTCTCCAGAGTGTTGCCACATGCCTCCCGGGGACAACCTCTGTCCTCGGTGTTCTTGTGCTTCAAGTTGTCCCCCACATATAGCTTACCATGGAAGCAGCGCCAGGTCAAGTCCCAATACTTTGAGGGGATTCTTACCGAATTTAAAAGAGACAAACCCACCCTCAAATCCCCACCTGGGCAGTCTCTGAGGGCCAATGGATTCTGAAAGTGGGTTGCCAAGACCCTCTGGTCCAGCACACGCCTGGCCAGCGTCCTGACTTCCCCCACGGTCAGCCCCCATTGGCGTAAAACCTTCAGAACCGGTGCAACGTAAGCCGGAAGATGTCCGTGCGGTGTACGAAAGTCCTTTACACGCCCTCCTGTCTCCCACTCCTGGAAGAACGGCCGAAACCATCCCTTACAGGAGGATACCCACGGAGGAGCCCTCTCTTTCCAGAGGTTTGCGATATTAGCTTTCAAAAAGGTATTCACGAGGAATACCACTGGGTTGACCATACCCAACCCGCCTAGTCTCCTCGTACGGTAAGTAACCTCCCTCTTGACTGGGTTCAACTTATTCCCCCATAACAGCTGGAAGAACAGGCTGTAGACCCGTGACCAAAGAGGTTCTGGCAAAATGCAAACACTTCCCAGGTACATTAACAAAGGGAGCAGGTAAGTCTTGATCAAGCAAACCCTTTCTCTCAGGGTCAAAGACCACCCTTTCCATTGATCCACCTTTTGAGCGGCATTCCTCAATCTGCCTTCCCAGTTTTTCTCGGGATAATTCCCTTGGTCGAAATCGATGCCTAAAATTTTAGCGGAATCTTGGGGTTCTGGGAGAGCGTCCGGAAGATCAAAAGCAGGATCTCCCCCTCCCAGCCAGAGACTCTCACACTTTTCCCGATTGATCTTTGACCCGGAGACCTCCGAGTAGCGGACAACTTCCGACATCACCCACCCCGCCTCCTCCTGAGAGGAGACAAAGATAGTAACGTCATCAGCGTACGCCACTGTCCTCAAGGCCAGGTCCGGGACCCCCGGGTCCATCCTCACCCCCGCCAACGGTCCCCCATCTACCCTTCTGAGGAAGGGATCGACAGCGAACGCGTAAAGCAAGGGGCTCAGAGGGCATCCCTGACGAACTCCAGACCCGACTACAAAAGGACGGCCAACCCAACCGTTCACGAGCGGGAAACTCTCAGCCCCTGAATACAATGCTTTTAACCATTTTACGAACCCCACCGGCAGACCGTATCTCAAAAGGACAGACCAAAGGTACTCGTGGTTTACTCGATCAAAAGCTTTGGCCTGATCCAGGGAAAGTAAAAACCCCTTCCAGAGACCCACCCTGCCCCGTTCCACAGCCTCCCGGACACTCAGCACGGCGCTAAACGTGCTTCGACCTGGAACAGAGCAGTGCTGAGCCCCAGAAAGGAGCTGGGGTGCAAATTTCACCAACCTACTGAACAGCACTTTTGCCAGAATCTTTCTGTCCGTATTGAGGAGCGCTATGGGACGCCAATTCTCAATACGGAGCGGATCTTTACCCTTTGACAGAATAATTAGGGCCGACTTCCTCATCGACTCCGGCAGAACGCCCAAGGATAGACATTCATTAAAAACCTCGGTCAAGAGGGGAACTAAAATTTCCTTAAAGGCTTTATAAAACTCAGATGTTAAGCCGTCTGGGCCTGGCGACTTTTTGGACCGGAGCCCATCAATCGCCAGTCCGACTTCATCTTCCGTAATTGCTTCTGTCAAAACGCCAAGAGAGGGGTCTACTCCTGGTTCGGGAACGGTTTCTGCCAGGAAAGTCGAGATTCCGTCCCGATTAAGTTCTTTCCCACCCAAGAGATGTGAGTAGAAGGATCTGACGACCTCCAGGATCCCTGATCTGGACCTTTTCAGGGAGCCTGTACTGTCTAGCAGACCCGTAACCAATTTACAACTCACTGACATCTTACAGTTCTTGTAGGGGTCAGGCGAGCGGTACTTCCCAAAGTCCCTCTCAAGAACCAAAGATGCGTGCCTATCATACTGACATCTCTTGAGCAAGGATTTCACTCTGGAGATCTCCTCGCGGCTACCTCCAGCCGAGACCAAACGCTCGAGTTTCCTCCTCAGGCTCTGATACATACGCTTTCTGTTCAGGCTTCTGAGGTTGGAGATCTGTCGGAAGAACCTTCTTACCCGATGTTTGAACATCTCCCACCACTCTGACTTACTGCTGCATAGGCCCAGTAGCGGTTCCTGGCTCTGAAGAAAATCCTCAAAGTACCGTCTTATTTCCGCTTCTTCCAGGAGTGACGAATTCAACTTCCATAAACCTTTGCCCATCCGAGGAGTCTCTGTGACATTCAGAGAAAAAAGAATCATACAGTGGTCGGAGAACTCCACCTCCACCACCGATAACGGTGAGGAGACTGCTTCCTCCTTTAAATAAAACCTATCTATCCTAGACCTGCAATAACTACCTCTAAACCAAGTGAATCCCGTGCGCCCTGGGGTGTGCCGAACGTGGACATCCACAAGGCGTGCCTCACTAACTACTCTATTTAACGCGACGCTATCATAGCCTGGCTGGTTATTGGAACCTCCTCTATCACAGAGCCTCGTGACATTATTAAAGTCTCCTCCAAAGACCACTTGCCGGCTTGTAAAAAGGAAAGGCTTAATTCTCATAAAGAGGTCTTTGCGCCCCTCCTTTGACTGGGGTCCATAGATGTTAATAAGACGCAACTCTTGACCTCCCATGAGAATATCCAAGATCAGGCACCTCCCCATTTCCAGCTCGATAACCCGTCTGCATTCTACCTGTGCGGTCTTAAAAAGGACCGCCACCCCGCTATACGGCTCGGCCGCAAGAGACCAATAGGAGGCTCCGCACCTCCACTCACGCTTGGCTTTGTTCATGACCGACAAATCTGTCAGCCTGGTCTCTTGCAAAAATAAAATGTCAGCTTCAACTCGGCTGAGAAAATCAAAGGCCGCAAACCTAGCCGCATCTGACTTAATGCTGGCAACATTAATGGATGCCAGCGTCAACAGGGTGAGTGCCGCCATCATTGGTGATCGAGCTGGATGGCTTTCCTCTTACTCTCCCCCTCCTCCCTGTCGGAAGAAGAGGTCTCTCCTTTATTTCTTTTTAATGAAATTGAAACATCCATATCACCACTCTCATCCTTACCTTCACCTTCCGGCTTCAGGGTGGCCCCCTTCCCGGAAGAAACCGGGTCCCCCACAGAAAGAGACCCAGCGTCCCCCGGGGTTCCTTCCTCAATTATCTCCGCCACCACCTCCGGTACCTCACCCCCAGCCTCTCCCCCAGGCAGGGAAGAGGAGGTGTTATTGAGAGCTTGGTACCGGTTAGAGAGGTCGACCGTAAGGGAACTGATGGGGCCTTCCTTTGGTATCTGCACCAGAGTGAGTGGGACCGAGTCATCCCACTCTAGAGAGGAAGAACCCCTATTTTTCTTTCTTGTTCTTCCCTTACCCTTTTTTTTTCTGCTTTTGCCATTTCTCGCTTTCCTCGTCCGCACTTTCTTCACGGGAGGATCCGGCAGAACTGGCAGCCACCTCCTCTCTCTCCATCCTTCTGGTTTCCTCATCCACATCGCTATCCCTTGGGGCCTCAGCAGCTCGACTCCCCTCCTGCCCTGGCTGGCCAGGCACCCCGCCGAGACCCCGTAGCTCTTCCTCCTCCCTGCTGCCACCAGCTTCGCCCCCGGAGCGACGGCCCCGCTGGCCCTCTGACTGGGCTCGGCCGATGTTGGCACAGGATAAGGGACAACGACTGAATGGGTGCCCTAAAGCACCACACAGGTTACACCGAATGCTGCCACAGGAGGAGGATGGGTGGTCTCTGCCCCCACACAGCGCACACACCAGCACCTTACACTGTGCGCTGAAATGTGTGGGGTCCCCGCACCTGTGGCAGACCTTCGGCTGCCCCTGGTAGAAAACCAGAATCCTGTCCCTTCCCAGGAACGCAGAAGAAGGGATGTGGGTAACGGAATTACCTGCACGTTTCAACTTTACCATGAAAGTCCAGGCCCCTGACCAGATACCGTGTGCGTCCCTGTTTTTCTGGGGAGGATGGAGAATCTCCCCATACCTGCCCATCCAGGTCATGATGTCAACATAAGAGAGAGACTCGTTACTAGTCAGAACGGTCACTCTCTTAGTGTCATTCTGGCGGGTAATTGCTTGAACTGCAAAATCCCGCCACTCGGGCTCCGTCTGAGCCAGCTCGTATTTTGACCAGAAGAGCTCGAGCCCCTCTGGTCTCACGAAGCTAACATCAAACAGGGAGGTCCCAAAGGGGTGGATCAGGGCAAAGATGTCACTCACCCTGAATTCCATCCCGAGGAGAAGCTCCACCACCCTAGCACGGTTAGGGCAGGCTTCACTGCCTCCCCATCGGAGACGAACCACATTCCTTCTGGACCCCCCCTGCCCGGCTGTAGGAAGCGACCATGCCTCTTCTCCCTGCCTTTGCTCTCGGAAGGCCCCTGTGCCAAACCTATCTATCCAAAAGGATAGGTCGCGCTTTTCACCCTCTATAGTGACCGACCTCTCTCCCCTCTTTAAGGCGGATAGAAATAGCTCGTGTGACCTGGGGTCCCTGAAGCCGGGAGGTGAAGGTCCCCCACTTACCCCAGCGGCAACACTAGCGTAGCTTCTAGGAGCAGTCACCGCCGGGGCGGCAGCTGGACCAGGGCCCCCACTCCTCCCCAAACCACCAGACACTCCACCCTCACTTGTGACTTTTGTAAATTTACCTGTACCTCCCTCCGATACTCCTCCACCAGCAGACACCGAAACATTTAATCTTGTATTATTTAAATTCTCCACACCCCTGGACTCTCCCTCACGCATACCTCTCACCATGATGTTGCTCCCTTCATCCCTTTCACACACCTCCATGCCTTCCATACTCTCACGCTCATCATTCTCCCTATTCTTTGCGACCAGACCGGTAATGGCTTCTCTCTTGGCCGGAAGAGTAAGAGGCACCTGGCGGCTCGGAGGTTTCCCAGCCGCTCCCCCCTTGCCTGCAGGGGAGCAACCCAGGGTGGGTTTCTTAAATATAGTCCCCTCCGAGCCTCCAGACCCACCCCCCTTAGCACTGGGGGGAAAGGGACTTCCAGCCACGCATTCACGACCTTTGGCTCCGCCTCCTGCCATCACATTTCGTGTAACCCCGGCAAAGGAATTCCGGCGTTTTGGGTCTCCACTTTTTTTAGGGTCCACCGCAGGGCCCTTATTGGGGCCACCCGACGCCGGATGGCCCCCCAAACTCCCAGGATGTTTGGGATCACCCGACGCCGGGCAATCCCCTTTTTCCAGGCCCACCGCAGGGCCTTTCTGGGGGCCACCCGACGCCAGATGACCCCCCACCTTCCGTGAACCTATGGGATCACCTGCTGGTGGGTGACCCCCCTTACTTAGGCCCGCCGCAGGGCCTTTCTGGGGGCCAGCCGACGCCGGATGACCCCCCATCTTTTCCTCCACCTTCCCTGAACTCTTGGGATCACCCGGCGCCGGGAGACCCCCCTTACTTAGGCCCGCCGCAGGGCCTTTCTGGTGGCCACCCAACGCCGGGCAACCCCCTTTATCCAGGCCCACCGCAGGGCCCTTCGGGGGGCCAGCCGACGCCGGATGACCCCCCATCTTTTCCTCCACCTTCCCTGAACTCTTGGGATCACCCGACGTCGGGAGACCCCCCTTACTTAGGCCCGCCGCAGGGCCTTTCTGGGGGCCACCTGATGCCGGTGCACCCCCCACCTCCGCAACCTTTTTTGTCATTGTATCTGGATCATCCGACGCCGGATGACCCCCCACCTTCGCAGCCTTTTTTGATATTTTACCTGGATCATCCGACGCCGGATGACCCCCCACTCTTAGGAATCTCACTGTCAGACACCAGCTTCTGCCCGTCACCCCTCCTTTTATTACGAACCGAGGGGGTGTTTGGATCAGGATGCCTAGTACTCTCCCCCTTCCTTTGCACTGAACCCACATTAGCAGAGTCCAGGCTGGGTCGGACCTGGGGGCTACCCATGCAGCTACCCCCCTCCCCTGGTTCAGAGGCTTGCCCAGGGAGGCTGACGTACCTGTACTCCACCTGGGTGATCTTTTTGCCACTTTTCTTCTTTTTAGCCTGGGGGTCTCGCTCAGGAAGGTCATTGCCAAAATAGAGACCCTCCAGGCCTCCAGGGGATTCCAGGTGACTTATGTACGCCATTAGTTGCCCCCCTGGGCCGCTGTCCTCGCCCTCTTCCCCAGAGGAGTCTGAGCTTGAAATAATAGTAGCTTGCCCAGCTGGAAGGTCACTGCACAGGGACTGCTGACTATCCGCTGTCTGCAGTTCTCCAGCAGGGGCCTGCTCCATCTTGGACACTAGGCCCTTCATATCCTCACAGACCCCAGCCAGAGCTGGCTGAGACCCTTCAAACCGGTCACCATTCACCAACTTCTCTGCGAACGGACCTGCACCCCTTAAGATGTCCGCCCTCCTCTCAACCAGGGTGAGGATCTCGCTTTTCAATTCCTGGACGGCCTGGTTGTATTGGGCCCTCCTTGACCCACCTGAATTGTTGGCCAGGGACCTGGCTGCCTTTAACTCCTCCTGAAGCCTTCTGATGGTGCCACCGGCCTCACAGTACTCCTGGGTCCTTGAAGCGAGCCTGGCAGCAAAGACGGTTACATCCTCCCTAGGCCGCAGTGTCCCCCAGTGCTCGATGGTAGGACTGGGGTTTCCCCCAGGAGTACCTGGCCTGGCTCCAGGAGGGCCTTTGCTGGAAGTTCCAGCAGCCGAGGTCCCGGAGGGCCGCCGTCCCTCACCCTGGCTAGCCCGACGGCCACCTCGGGTGGTCTCCAGGAGGGGTGCAGGAGACACATCGCTGCGTCTCCTGCTAGATCTCCTCAGCCCCTCCTGGGTAGCCGGTTGTGAAGCATCCCCATCCTCCGCCGGCTGGCTCCGGAGAGTGGGGGTAGTGGTCCTCCCTCTAGCCATAGCCCAGGACCTCACTCCCTCCTGGGTAGGAGAGAGCAAAAAGTCCCAGGCCCTGGAGGAGAAAGAGAGAGAGACCTGGAGCTGCTAGCACCTGCTCACTGGTGAGACACACCCTGCAACAGGAAGTGAAAGGGCGTGTCCCTGCAGTGCTATGTCAAAGCACAGATAACACAGTGATAGGTACTGCTATAATGATGTCCCTGCAATGTTAATTTGTTCTTTACAGTTGTGTTTTATATTCATTCAGTATTGTTATTGGTTTTGGTATTAAAGACCAGAGTTATTCTCTATTAAATGGGGTTTGGTGTGTTTTTTTAGAAAGACTAGAACCAATTAATTGGATTTGCATTAATTCCTATGGAAATCATGTCCTCAATTAACATTGATTTCTACTAAAGTCCATTGCTTCTGGACGGATTAATGACAATAGTTGAGGTTCTACTGTATATAGTTGATGAACAGTATAGGGTTGGTTTTACTCTCTTTAGCATAAGTCTTTCCGTCTCCATCTTTGCTGCTTTTATCTGATTTTAACATAATATATTTATTGCTTATAGGTTTTTAGTTCTTCTTTGCTGCCTTCTTGTTTTAGTAGTTTAAACGCTTTATTTTTGCTGTTTTGCCCCTTCACATCTTTATTGATCCACATTGGTTTTCTCCTATTGCCAACCCTTTTCACAGTAAGGCCGGGCTCACAAGAGCAGGTCGGATTTCGCATGCTGGAGGCCCGCAGCTGATTCCGGCTATGACCCTGCGCACAGCAAGTAACAGTATTGCGTACGACCGCAGAGGGTTTTTTTGTTTCTTTTTATTTCCTGTGCTGTTGCTTGATGATGAGGCAGGTAGCCACAGCCCATACACAATGCTAATAGCGTATGGGTTGCAGGTCACACACCACCATTGACATCTTTGGAGGCTGTCCATGCGGAATCTGCGTTGAAATAAAGCCTACTGCGATTTTTCTTCTGCTCTCAGAATACGCAATCCGTACCCTCAAGTGTGAAGGAAAGTTCGAAGATTTCCTAGGTGCCCCCCAACTTATACCCCTGTTATTCCATCAGGTCTGTTGGTTAATATTAAGTCCACAATGTCTGTCCCTTTAGTCTGGTCCTGTACAAGTTGGGTAGGGTAATTATCTTTATCGACAGAAAGTTGTCACCTTTATGAGAGCTGCAGGTTTCGGCTTCCCAGTTTATATCCAGATATTTAATGTTACCCATAATAATAACCTAATTGTGATTTACTGCTTTATCTATTTGCCGCAGTGGGTTCTGTTATATTTGGTGGTCAATAGAAAACCCCTATGAGGATTTCATTGTTGTTTTTCCCTCCATGCATCTCTACTAGAGATGAGCGAGCATACTCGTTAAGGACAAATACTCGAGCGAGTATCGTCCTTTTTGAGTATCTGCCTGCTCATCCGCAAAGATTCAGGTGCCGGCGGGGGTGAGCGGTGGGTTACGGGAGTGAGCGGGGGAGAGAGAGAGATCTCCCCCCGTCCGCCCCCCCCCCCCCCGCTCTCCCCGGCCGCCCCCGTTCCCCCCCCGCTCGAGTAATTGTCCTTAACGAGTATGCTCGCTCATCTCTAATCTCTACCCATAGAGACTCCACATGTTCATCTCTGTCCCATATATCTTCCTGTAATGTGGGCTTTATATTGGACTTTAAATAAAGACAAACCCCTCCCCCTTTCCGGCTTTTATGATCCCTTCTGAACAGACTGTAACCCTGTAAGTTCACCACCCAATCACAGTTTTGATCCAACCAGGTCTCCGTTATTCCCACTATGTCCTTTTTTTCTTCAGACATTATTACCTCCAGTTTGTCTGCTTTATTGGTCAAACTTCTAGCATTAGTCAGTTTAGAAGATTTTGGTTATTTTTTATATTGCATGTATCCCTGCTAACTGTTCTGCCAGTTCTAATTGTACTAACCCCTCCCACCGTTCCACCCACATTTCTTAGTCCTAGGTCACTGTCTACACTGTCTCCCCCCCCCATCTCTCTGGTTGCCCTCCCACCAGTCCCTAATTTATACAACCTTATAGCCATCTTCTCCCCATTAAGAAGCAGCCCATCTCTAGTAGAGCCTGTAGCCAACAGCAAAGTTCTCATTCCAGCACCAACTCTGGAGCCACTTGTTTATCTCCCTAATCTTCTGCTGCCTTTCTGGTATGGCATAAGGTACAGGTATCATTTCAGAAAATACTACTTTGGAGGTTCTCATCCTAAGCTTACATCCTAGTTCTTTTGAATCATTTTAAGGACCTTCCACCTACCTCTAACTTTGTCATTCGTGCCAATGTGTACCATGACCACTGGATCCTCACCAGCCCATCCCAGTAATCTGTCAACCCAATCCTTGATGTGTCGAACTCGAGTGCCAGGAAGACAACACACCGTTCGACAGTCACGGTCAGTCCCACTAATAATTTGAGTCTCCTACCACCAGGACCTGTCTAGCCTGCCATGGTCTCCTTTTTCTCCTTACTGGAGCAGACATCCCCCTGGCAGTCAGAGACCATGGCATGTTGCAGTTGTGCTGGCTCTGTAATGGCATTCCCCTCATCTGCCAACTTTACAAACCTGGTAGGGTGTGCCAGTTCAGGACTAGCCTCCATGGATCTCTTCCCTCTATCCCTCCTCCTGTCACCCAGCTAGCTGCCTGCTCATCTTGCCTCTTCATACTACCATCCACCCCCACATCTATCCCAGCGAGTGCTCAGTGAGCAGCAAACTCCTTTCCATGGTGCCAATGGATCTCAGTGTTGCAAGCTGTTCATTTATATCCAGGATCAGTCATCCAGCATCCTTTGCTAGACGACAGGGGTTTCTATCTTGAAACCTCTGCCTCACCCTCCCATTTCTCCTTTCGCCCTTCCACTCTACCTATATATCTGTTTATTGGTATATTGGCTGCTCCAATCCTGTTCCATCTCTGGTGCCTGAGCAGATGCCCAGTATGCTCCCCAGTCCTGGCTTTCTCCGGAGGTGTCTTGCTGCTCTTTCAACATCGCCTATGTTGAGTATTTCCTGGATTGCTGTATTCACATAGCAGAGCTGGTTGTGTGGTGGTTTCTAGTGTACTGGGGTCGATGGTCGCCTTGCTGCTTATTAGGGGATGTAACACACTCTAAAATGATGGGGAGATTACCTTTTCAAATTACTTGTGTCGGTTAGTCCTATAGGCAACTTCATCCCCCATAGTTTCACTACTGGAGAAAGGACTGCATTCCATAAAGCTAACTGACTATAATTTGACTAAAAAATAGTTGTTAGTTGATAAAAAGTCATCTGGCGTAAAGTCCCAGGCGTTGTGAATGCATTTGCTTGCAGATTCTCTCCGCTCCGCCAATAGCCTCCAATCTATATTCCTTATTGGGCTTCGTCCTCGGAGATATACAATGAAAACATCAGAACTGCCAGATCTGGGACATGCCGTATCCGAGCAGCATCTGATAGACCCCAATGTCTATAATCCGGTTTCTGGCATGCCAGATAATATTTTCTCAGATGAAATAGTGCAGCAGAGTGCGCTATTTCATCAAGGATTTTATGCCAGATCGGTGCTGGACAAACCTCCAGTGCATATGTGAAAGTAGCCTAAACAGCCTGTGCTCAGGGCTGATACATGGTACCCCATTTCTGCAAACAATAAGGACAAGAGATACATTGCCGTTCCTCATGCGTTATGTTCACAGATGACTGGAAACCTTTGTAGTAACTTGTACTTTGAGGCCTCATGTCCATGGGCGGGTTTGATTTGCGGATCCTGCACGGGACACCTGCGCAGGAGATCCACAAATCAAGCCGCCCATAAGGAGACATGGGCACCTGCAAAATAATTAAAGATGTGAATTTGTTTTGCGGACCTTTTCGTCTGGAAAACAAATCGCAGCATTCTCCATTTTTCTGCGGATTCCGCAGGGACGGCTTCCATTGAAGTCAATGAAATTCATTCCGATCCGCTGCACACCCGCAGGTGTTCTGTGGATCCCACAGGAAAGCAGGAGATTTAAAGAAAAAAATCTCCACTGCGCATGTGCGGCGACCCGACGGCCGACGGGCCCACCCATATGCAGATGCACCCGCCCACATCCATAGAGGAGAAGATGGAAGATCTGCATGCCAAGCAGAGAATCCGGATGGGTAGGTAATGTCCTCTTGCAGCAGGCAGGGTGGGTTTCTGCGGCGGGCTACTGCCCACAGAGTTCAACCCGCCCGTTCATGAATTTTTGAAGATGGTGAGAGATTGAAACAAAAAAAGTTTATTAGAAAGTTGCAGAACTTTTCATTATACAATAATTCACTTTATTTACATAAAACATCCATGAAATCAGTTTGTACATTTCATATATGAGGTTACAATGATGTGATTTGTGGCCTGGGGATGTTGTATTCCTGCACAGTTTCCAGAGGCCAGTAGTGAAGCCTGAGCGGTGTCATGTGGTAGAGGCTTGTATTGAAATTCATGTGATTATTACACGGGGAAGGATTGACGTAATGTTAAGGGGGGCCACATCTGGAAAAGAAATAATAAATGCATCACTACAGAGCAGTGCCTAGGTAGGTGGGTGGACTTCAGAGCTGTTGCAAAAAAAATCCTTTAAAGTGTAATTAAACTTTAGAAAAAAAACTTTTGATATGTCATAGTGACAAGCCAGAAGTTTTAACCCATTAAGGACAGAGCACAGTAAATTTGCAGCGCTCGGTCCTGGGCTTTAATTCCGGCGAATAGTAAAAATACAGCGGGGGAATTAAAGCCCCTGCTTCTGTAATCAATCAGAAGTAGGTAGGGTTCTCAGCTATTAGTCACAACTGAGAATCCAAAGGAGAAGGCAGGAGTGTTTTTTAACCCCTTCTGCCTTCTCCTTTCTCTAGTACACAGCGCTCATTGAGCGCTATGTACTAAAGAGTGAAAGTAGAAGTATAATTTCCATTACAGTACTCGGCAGTTACGTGACTGCCGGTATCCCCTGGTACAGTAGAGCTACAGGGTCTTAGCAGCCCCTGATCAGCTCGGACAGTGACTATTGTCACTACAGGGGAATGTTTTCCCTGTAACTGGGGCTCCTGTGGATACACCAGCTACAGTGGGAAAGTGTAGAATTAAAAAAAAACACGTGAATGTTCCCCAAAAGTCTTATATGATGTCATGAGGGACATAGATAGTAAAAAAAAAATAATTACATAAATTAATAAAGCTAAATTACAGAATAAAATAAAAATATACACATAAGAAAGAAAATAACCCAAAGCCAACGCCAACCAAAACTGTATGCGCCCTGTCATCCAAAACCATGCATATTATATATCAAAACGTCCAAAACAAAATGTTCCCATATTTTATTTTAGTGTAAATACACTAAATTACAAAAAAAAAGTATAAATTTAAAAAATTGTTTTTTAGCTTTTTACCCTTAATAGAACTAAAAAATTAAAAAAGGTCAGTAAAAACTATATTAAAAAATTGCCCTATTTATCACGGGGAAAAAAACGCTGCAAAAGTAATTTTGGTAGCTAATGAAAAAAATAGGGCAGTTAAACCACCACATGGGTAAAATCCCTAAAAAATGTCTGGTCCTTTAGGTACAAAAAAGCCTGGTCCTTAAGGGGTTAATCAGTGATAGTCCGGGTACGGAGACATGCACGTATTGCTAAGGTGATGGGACGGAAGCGCTCCGCTGAGTGCTGTACCCGACTGGTTCTTTTCTGCTCTCCTTGGATTGGCTTACTGAATACAATAGAAACTCTATAAATCCATATGCATCTTGCCAATCACAGTGGAAAGGGCAGAGCACAGAGCAAAGACGTCTGCCTCTTCATTTTAGTGATCAGTGGGGGTCTCAGCACCCAGACTCCCACCAATCAAATCCTCTGACACGTCACTATAACACTGATGCTGAAAGAGAACGATCAGCCTTATCAGGAGTTCACAGTGGGATACAGCTGATACTATTGTTTTAGCTGTATCCCGCTCCGTGAACACAGTCGGGGTATGAAAAACACAGCGGTCCAGCTGTGTTCTTCATACTCCTCACGGAGCGCACAGCTGTATACCAGCTGAGTGCTCCGTGAACAGACGGAGTATGAAGAACACAGTGCTCCAGCTGTGTTCTGCATATCCATTCGGAGCGCTCAGCTGTATAACATAACCTATAATCCCCATAGTCACCTATATGTACAGTGTGTATATACACAAAAGCACAGTTCAATCACTTTTTCACTGTACTGTTAGGCCTCATGCGCATGGCCGTGACGGAGCGGAATATTGCAGTGGAGTCCGTAACGGTGCCCCCAAAGACCCCATACTCACCTCTCCAGATGCAAAGCTTTAATCCCGCCTGGCGAACCGGCACGCATGCACAATACAGCACATAACGCGTCGGCAGTGGGGGATGATGCGGCCGGCGGTGGGCAGTGACGCATAATCACGAGATACTTCCGCTGTACTCACAGCAGAAGTATCGCGTGATGGCTGGCTTCCATTGACTAAAATAGAAGCCAGCTGCACGTTTTTCCATGGCAATTAGAACATGCTGCAGTTTCGTTCACGCTGCGTAATTCCGCAGTGTGAACATTAAGCTATTAGGTTCAATAGAATCTAATAGATGCGGCATAACGCTGCAGATTTGCGGCAGAAATCCAGCCTTGGGCATTAGCCCTTAAGCCCCCAGATAGTGGGGATACTATAATTGGATATCTATATGATGGTGCTCCACCCATGAGTAGTGCAGAATAGTATACTATCTATACTGGGACAGTACATGGTTTGGTCTTAGGTACATCCTGATGGAACACCACTACTGGACACAATATGTGTACCTAATCAGATGTATTGTTATTGGACTGTGCTATAGGTTTGGTTTTGTTTCATAGTGTTTTGTATGTCTAGAGAATTTTTATCTTGTTTAAAATAATTAAAAGTTAAGTTTTATATATTAGAAGAAATCAGAAGAGTGAAGGTTAGTTAATAAAGATGAGCGAGCATACTCACTAAGGACAATTACTCGAGCGAGTACTGTCCTTAGCGAGTACCTGCCCGCTCGGAAGAAAAGATACGGGTGCCGGCGGGGGGCGGGGAGATATCTCTCTCTCTCCCCCGCTACCCCCTGCTCACTCCCGCAACTCACCTCTCACCCGCGCCGGCACCCGAATCTTTTGTTCCGAGCAGGCAGGTACTCGCTAAGGACAATACTCGCTCGAGTAATTGTCCTTAGCGAGTATGCTCGCTCATCTCTATTAGTTAATCAAGTCTCAACCCAGTGTGCCCTTAATAGTCATAGTGCCCCCAGGTGTCCTCTTAGTAGTCATTAATCAGAAAGCATCAGGTAGCAGCTTGTCGGTGCAAATTGCTTTTATATATCCATCGGAATACAGGCAAAAACCTCTACATCACACAGAATAGCAACGTTTCGACCTTCTATGTTGGTCTTTGTCAAGCTAATACAATGCATATTCCTAGGTACATTTATATCCCAAAACAGCCACCCACATCATTAAAAAACATTTGTAGCAGGTGTGGAGCATACCTTTCATGTGAGCCCAAATGCATATCCTTCATTGCCCATACCTCTAAGGAGTCCTCATCTCCAAGCAACAACAAAGTACCCCGCATGCGCGGAAATTGCGTCCTTTCGTGATATTCAAGCCTCTCATGAACTAGGGGGCCATCCCGCCCACTTCGTGCACATCATCTGACGTGCATCACGTGTATGCATCGGGACTGCCTTCCCCATTAAGCTCGTCACGTGACGTGTACTATGCGTCGCAGGGTCCACCCACTAAAGGATCTTCAGCTCCAAGCGGCAACCGAGTGCCGCGCATGCGCGGGGATCGCGTCCTCTCGTGCTGTTCAAGCCCCTAAAGAGTTAGCGGACCATCCTGCCCACTTCGTGTACGTCATCTGACGTGCATCACGTGGCGTATGGTACCTCCGTTCCTATAATACCCCTTCCAAGCGGAGCCGGACCTTGCGCATGCGCAGAAGTCCGGATGTCTCCCTATTATATACATTCAAGGTGATACATAATTGTCTCCCTTAAAGGGGTTGTCCCGCGGCAGCAAGTGGGTCTATACACTTCTGTATGGCCATAATAATGCACTTTGTAATATACTTTGTAATATACATTTTTACTTACCTGCTCCGTTGCTAGCGTCCTCGTTCCCATGGAGCCGACTAATTTTCGCCCTCCGATGGCCAAATTAGCCGCGCTTGCGCAGTCCGGGTCTTCTGCAGTCTTCTATGGAGCCGCTCGTGCAGAATGCTGGCTCCGTGTAGCTCCGCCCCGTCACGTGCCGATTCCAGCCAATCAGGAGGCTGGAATCGGCAATGGACCGCACAGAAGAGCTGCGGTCCACGGAGGAAGAGGATTCCGGCGGCCATCTTCACCGGTAAGTATTGAAGTCACCGGAGCGCGGGGATTAAGGTAAGCGCTCCGGTAAGCTTTCTTTACGTCCCTGCATCGGGGTTGTCTCGCGCCGAACGGGGGGGGGGGTTGAAAAAAAAAAAAAACCGTTTCGGCGCGGGACAACCCCTTTAACATAACCCCACAGGTGCAGGACTTATAGCATCATATCGCAGCCTATGCATAGTATTAGGTGTTCACAATTGAATATATACATAACTGACCCAGGTGACTTCAATAATCAGCATTAAGATCCCATACTTGGCTAACCAATTATCTCCTTTTACTGGATTAACTTGTCTTATTCTCATCATGACTACTCTGGAGACCCTCAGTCAAGGATAATCTGAGATGCTCAATTACATGAAAAGGGGTTTTACCAGTTCCCAACTTAATATACCCTGGGTTTATATTCAATGTTGGTATTTCCCTTGCTTACATGACTGACCCTCAGAGTAGATTACGGATCATGCGATCGCACATGTACTTAATCATGTATCGGATAATAAAGATTCTCCGTGTATATTCACGGCCCGTACATAAGGTCTCAGTATATTTTTACCACCGATTAATTACGCTTTCGCTGCTTCTATGGTTTATGCACATAAATTTCTAGCCGTAGGGTACTAACAGATGTGCAACACATGAGGAGGATTAACTTTAACAATGAATGTTTTTATTAAGTCACTTCCAAAAATACATTTAAAGGGATAGGCATTATCCATTATTCCATAATCACAAATAATCAAGGCAGAATAACACCAGCTGATCAATTCTATTGGATAAAAATCCAAAGGCTCCACATGCACAGGGTAGTTCCAAATCTAGGTATGCACCATCTTAATCCAAGATACCTGTAATAAAAAGACAAGAAAATATATATTACACATATATATAGGGAAAATAAGTCAGAAAGAAGCTAAAGTTTCACTGAAATGCAAAGGTGTTGTACTCAAGATTTAAGCCAGCTGGTGTCAGAGTATCCAAATTAAAAATCCAACTGGCTTCCTTTCTCTTTATTATTTTGATTTGATCACCGCCACGTGGTCTATGACCCTGAATTTAAGTTGACTGATACTATGCGCGAAGGCCAAAAAATGCTTAGGAATGGGCAACAATGTATTCTTCGTTCTAATCGTGCTCTTATGTTTTGTGATCCTAGAACGGATCTCCTGAATCGTTTCACCCACATAATACAGGCCACATGGGCATGATATTAAATACACCACATAAGAGGACTGACAAGTATATCTATGCTTTATATGAAAGACTTTTCCCGTCCGCGGGTGATTAAACGTATCACCCCTGCTCATGTTGCTGCAAAAAGTGCAGCTGAGACGGGAAATTCCCTTTCTTGACTAGAAAAAGAAGGGTACGTTGGCTCGAGGGACTGACATCAGGTAAGTAAGAGTGGACTAGTTGGTCTTTAAGGTTTTGACCACGCCTATATGCCATTATAGGGAGCGAAAGAATCTCAGGAACATTTACATTGCCCCTTGATAATAGTGGCCAGTGCTTTCTGATGATTCTCATCACTTGGTCACTTATAGGGCTGTAATTCGATATGAATGGAATACAGGCATTGTCCATTTTTCTACCCTTAGCAATCAGTAATTGTTCACGTGGAAGTGATTGAACCTTATCTACCAGTGGTGACAGCAGCTTACATGGGTAACCTCTTACTACAAATTTGGAGCACATTTCCTCCAACCTCTCATCGATCTTATCATTACTGACTATCCGTCTTACTCGGAGAAACTGGCTCCACGGTAGCGATTCGATAGTCCTTCTCGGGTGGAAGCTATCAAATACCAACAGAATATTTCTATCTGTGACCATGGTGAAAAGATCAGTCTCTAATAGATCACCGTTCTTTATAACCATTACATCCAAGAATTGAAGTTCTGTTTTTGACGTTGATATTGTGAAGTTCAATTCCAGGAGGATCCCATTTAGCTCATTGTGGAAAATTGCCAACTCCTCCTCTGAACCATCCCACAACATAAAAACATCGTCAATATACCTCCACCATCCTCGCACACAGTGCCAGGATGGGGAGGTATATATGTTTGTCCTCTCAATGTAGTTCATGAAGATCACGGCATATGTTGGGGCCACATTTGACCCCATTGCGATGCCGCAACATTGCTGGTAGAAGACATTGTCGAAGATGAAAAAATTATTCATCAGAATAAATTCGAGTAATGTGAGAATAAATTGAATCGTCCCATTATCCCAAGCGGAATCTATTAGATATTCCCGAACCGCCTCAAGCCCTTTCTCATGAGAGATAATGGTGTATAGCGAAACTACATCTAGTGACACTAGTGTCGTTTGTTCACTAACTCTTATTTCTTTTATTTTATTTAAGAAATCACTAGTGTCTCGTATGTATGATTTATCATTTGTCCCAAAAACTCTCAACACTCTATCTAAGAAGCAGGATATTGTGCTGAAAAGGGAGTCTTTCCCGGAGATGATCGGTCTTCCCGGGGGATTCTCCAAGCTTTTGTGCACCTTCGGCAAAACATAAATAGTAGGCGTAATGGGATGTAATACTAGCAGAAAGTCAGCTAATTGCTGGTCAATATTCACATTCTCAACTGCCTCTTTAATCACTGTGTGCAGTTGTATCTGAAAGCATAGGGTGAGGTCAGATCTTAATCGTTCATATGTTTTGGGATCATCCAATTGGCGCTGGATCTCATTGATATATTTGTCCCTGTCCATAATGACGATCGCCCCACCCTTATCTGCCGGTTTTATTACCACTGAATTATTCTTGCTTAGCTTCTTGATGGCTATAATCTCATCCTTACTCATGTTTGCTCTACATGGTTTACATAGCTTATGGGATGTTAGATAGCCTACATCTTGTTTTACGAATTTACAGAAGGTTTCGATCGTATGGTTAGTTGTTGGAGGCTGAAACCGACTCGGGGGGCGGAGACCAAGTTCCCTCGAGGAAAAGACCTCAAGGGAGTTGGCCCGAGCTCCACCTGCCTGTCCCCTCTCTGGCAGGACTTAGCTCTGCCCCCGTCTCGCCCCCTTCTATTGCAAATAGTGGCAAGGGACGGAGAGGGGACGGGAGCTCAGTTCCTGCTCCTGGCTTTTCCATCCCCCCCCACCCCCCCCCCCTGCAGACAAGGACACCGTATATCGGCTCGGCGTGAAAACCGAGCCGATATACGATCGTCTAAATAAGCCCTCAGAAAGGATTTCCTTTCCTCTGCTGTGGGATGCCAAGGGAGCGGGTTTACACCACGCTCGATCCAGGAGAAAACATGCTGAACTACTAGGCTTGCTCTAGTAGGGTACTTCCTCCGCTCCGACATGACTGGACTGCAACCTCTCCTCTCTCACACCTAGCTGAATCTGCATAACTGCTCACTGTCACTCCCTTTTATCTCCTCTGTTTCTTTCCCACACTTTCTGAACTCCTCCCATTCTTGCATAGGGACTTGTGCAGTAGTTTTCCCGCCCTTGGGCTCTGCACCAGTGAAATTGAATCTGACTGTCAGCCAATGGGAGACCAGCTAACATCAGTGTTAAGCTCTAGGCTTAGAAGAGAAGAGGAGACACTGGGTCTCTCCTACAGATGTCACCTCCTACATCCATGGACGGCATATAGACAGGTGTGACAGGACAAATGTGCTGTAAGTGTTCCGTAGGCCCACTACACACAGGCACTGCAGATGAATCAGTCCTATAGATATATACAGCAGTAGAGAATAGAATACCATCATGTACTGACGGTCCGATGACAGGAGTATTCACCGCAGGGGATCTTGGGTAGTATTAATACATTTTCCCTTCCTCTAAAGCACATGTGTCAAACACAAGGCCCGCGGGCCGAACCCGGCCCGCTGTCTCATGTTATGTGGCCCGCGGCATGCCGACGGCCGCTCACCACTGTAGTGATTACCAGCTGGGGTGCCGCAACTCCCCACTTGTAATCACACTGACAGCGCTGATCCCGGCGCACACTCTGACATCAGAATCCTTCTCCCCAGTCCCCTGCTCTTCAGTTCCGCAGGAGAGGACTCAGGGAGGAAGCGTGCCGTGCTGCACACTGTGCACCCGGGCGCATATGAACTTTTTCCACAAGACTTTTGCACTATTGAGCAATTCCAGCAACGTGATTGGTTGTCTGGGTTGGCTGATTCACAGTGATTGGTTGTCTGGGTTGGCTGATTCACAGTGATTGGTTGTTTGGGTTCGCTGATTCACCAAGCAACCAATCAGGTTGCTGGAATTGCTCAATAGTGCAGAAGTCTTGTGGGAAAAGATAATATGCCACCCGGGCTCAGCACGATCCGAGGAGGAGCGGCGCTGACAGCAAGGAGGAGGTAAGCATATGGCTGGGGAAGGGGGAAGTCAATATTGCTGCTGGGGGTGGGGGGTTAATATTGTTGTTGCTGGGAGGAGGTTAATATTGCTGATTGCTGCCGGGGGTGAGAGGGTTAATATTGCTGGTGTGTTGGGGGGGGGTATTTTGCTGCTGGGAGGGGGTTAATATTGCTGTGGGGGTGGGGTGGTAATATTGCTGTGGGGGTGGGGTGGTAATATTGCTGGCGGGGGTGGGGGTTAATATTTCTGCGGGGGGGAGGGGTTAATATTGCTGGGAGGGTTAATATTGTTGCTGGGTGTGGGGGAATAATATTGTTGCTGGCAGGGGGTTAATATTGCTGCCGGGTTGGGAAGGGGACGGGGGGGAGGGTTAATATTGTTGCTGGGAGAGGGTTAATATTGCTGCGGGGGTGGGGTGGTAATATTGCTGGTGGGGGTTAATATTGCTGCTGGGTGGGTGGGAGTTAATACTGTTGCTGGGAGGGAGTTAATATTGGTGCGGGGGGAAGGGGTTAATATTGCTGGTGGGGGTTAATATTGCTGCTGGGTGGGGGGTTATATTGCTGCTGGGAGGAGGTTAATATTACTGTGGGGGTCGCTATTACTACTGGGGCCACTGTGGGGTACCCTGTTACTACTGGGGCCACAGTGGGGGTCAATATTTTTACTGGGGCCACTATGAGAGTCACTATGACTACTGTGACCACTGTAGGGGTCACTATTACTACTGGGGCCACTATAGGGGTCACTATTACTACTGCAACCACTATAGGGGTCACTATGACTACTGCGACCACTATAGGGGTCACTTATCACTGCGACCACTATAGGGGTCACTATGACTACTGCGACCACTATAGGGGTCACTATTACTACTGCGACCACTATAGGGGTCACTATGACTACTGCAACCACTATAGGGGTCACTATTACTACTGCAACCACTATAGGGGTCACTTATCACTGCGACCACTATAGGGGTCACTATGACTACTGCGACCACTATAGAGGTCACTATGACTACTGCGACCACTATAGGGGTCACTATTAGGGTTCGTTCTCACGGACTTAATTGCATTTCGGTCGCACAAATGCGCTACGTATTTGCGCAATCGAAAATCGCTTATACCTACGTATTTGGGCATGCAGAAAAGAACGCAGACGCGCCCACTGAGATGGTGCGCTAATATGCAGTGAATACATCGGTTTCCTGCGCGGCCCATTCACTTCAATGGCCTATCATGGTGCGTAGTACGCAACAAAATAGGTCATGCTGTGTGAAAATATACATCATGTGAATGAAATCACTGAAACCAATGGCTTCTATTCACTGCATATTATGTACGCAAATACGCTGGTGTGAACGAGCCCTCACTATACTGTCTTACAATCGGCCCTTTGAAGGTCACCATAAGCCCGATGTGGCCCTTGGTGAAAATGAGTTCGACACCCCTGCTCTAAAGCAAGAGCTTGAGGCATGATGACAAGTTTCCCTACATGTATCCTGCCTGTGGGGCGATTGTCCTGATCACACCTGGTGGCTGTCACCTGCACTGCACCTGTCGGTCTAACGCACCATACAAACATATCCGTCACCTCTGCATTTCCCAATGCGTTTCCTCCAAATCAATAGTTACTGGAATCATCAGGGGGCTTTAACAGAATGGAGGCAAAACACAATAACCCTCCGGTAGCACAACATCCAGATGGTGACGTCTGTTTACACTCGTGCGAATGAGACTTAAATGGTGGCTTATTGTCTCCTGCATATGTCTTTTAAGGGAATAAAGTGTTGTAAATGCCAACATTTAATGGAGAAAAAATGCATACAATAATTCATGAGCAGAAAGATGATGTGAATGTTCGATTTAGTGAGGGAAATGCGATAAGAATTGTTTACTAGAAGTACTATTATAGTGCCCACCAGGTGTTGTGTACATGCAACAGGATTATGGTGTACTGCTAATGTTGAATGGGAAATCTTATAATGGTGGACGTCTTGTGTGTGATGGGTAGGTTTATAATAGAAGTGCAATGATGTTAATAGCATGTGCTTAGATAAATAGAACCTATGACGGATTACAAGCATCAGCAATGTAGGCGCTCGTGTTTATTGCATAACTGTAGGATATTGTAAATGGTAAAATGCAACTGGTTTATGTAGAAATGTCTAAGACATCACTGACTGATGTAATTGCTGATGTTTATCACCAGAGTATGATGATGACTGATAATAGAGTGTAGACATGCAGTGGGAAGTGTGATAGTCTCTCATAGAATCCTAGAATGGTAGAGTTGGAAGGGACCTCCAGGGTCATCGGATCCAACCCCCTGCTCAATGCAGGATTCAATGAATCACCCCAGACAGATATTTGCCCAGCCTCTGAAGACTTCATTGAAGTAGAACTCACCACCTCCCGTGGCAACCTGTTTCATTCATTCATTCTTCCTTTAGTATCCTAGGATATAATTCATCTGGAACTTGAGACTTGAATTCATGTTAGTTGTCTAAGTGTTCCCTCACCATCTCTTTGCTTATAGATAGCCTGCATTCTTTTATTCCCCCTAATAGCACAGGGAAGATCAGTTGATGTTCCATCTACTTTCTGAGAGAAAACAGATACAAAATAGTAATTTAAAACTTCGGTCTTCTCAACATCATTCTTAACCAATTCACCATTTTCATCCTGTAAGCATCCAATAGCATGCTTGACTTTTCTTTTGCTTTTGACATCCCCCCCCCCCCCCCCCAATCCTTTTTTATTGCTTTTGGCCTCTGTTGTAAGCCTTAATTCATTATTAGCTTTAGCTTTTCTGACAATTGCCCTACAGTTTCTGAAGACCGCATTATACTCTTCTTTAGATAGTCCACCTCTTTCCATTTGATAAACAACATTTTCTTTGTTTTTAACATGTGTGCAAGTTCTGTGTTCTTCCATCCTGGTTTCTTTAAATGCTTCCCATTCTTCCTTCTTTTAGGGATTGTTAACAACTGTGCTTTGAGAATCTCATTTTACAATTTCCCAACCTTCTTGGGACATTTCTTTCCTTAAGAACATCCAGCTATTGGATTCTTCCTATCGTCTTTCTGAGTTCATTGAAATCTGCCTTTGTGAAATCCAACCTTGAGGTCTGAGTTTTCTCAGGTCTTCCACCCCTTTTTATCCAAAATTCAAGGATAGCATGATCACTGCCAGCCACTCTTACTTCCTCAGCCATTCCCTCCCTGTTGGTAAGAATTTGGTCCAAGATAGCAGATCCCCTCATTTTCTCTTCTACCTTCTGGAAGATAAAGTTGTCAGCAAGAGCAGATAAGAATTTGTTGGATCCATTACTTTTACCTGAGAGAGATTCCCAACAAATGTCTGGATAGGTAAAATCTCCCATGATCACTGTGTTGTGCTTTTTTGAGAGCTTGGCCATCTGATGTAGAAAGAGTTCATCCATATCTTCTGCTTGTCCAGGTGGCCTATAGTAAATGCCTACAATGGTGTCCTTTCTGTTGTTCTCTCTTTGTATTCTTCCCCAAACATTTTCTACAGAACTACCATGCTCTGAAGCTTGAATCTCTGTGGAGATGAATGTTTTCCTAACATACAACACAACACCTCTTCCCCTTTTATTAGGTCTGTTTCTTATAAATAAGTTGTATCCTTCAAGCTTTGTATTCCAATCGTGTATCATCCCACTAAGTTTCTGTGATGCCTATGACATCATATTTCTCTTCCTGTGTTAGGAGCTCCAATTCCCCTTGTTTCTACCTTCATTCCTCTCAATAGGGAATCCCCCACAACCAGCACTCTCCTTTTCTTCTTCACAACAGCACTTCTTCTCCATCCATGAGGATTCTGGGAGCTTACTAGACTGTTCTTTGTGTCATTTGTTTTTTTTAAACTCTTTTTTTATTGGCATTTAAGAAGAACATACACGAACAAGTCATAACAATTACAGAAAATCGTGGTCATATAATACACATTTTGATTACAGTAGTGACTTCGCCATTAGATATCTACGTAAGCTTTCTAGTTCAATGTTTACAGTGTATAAAATATCACCTTACCCATGCATATACCTTCCTTTTTTTATTTCCCCCCATTATCCCCCCTCCCCTAATTCTCCAACAATCTTAATTAGTAGAGTCATTTCTTGATGTACCCCTTCATTGTTCTCCTGTGATAGAGTCTGGTACTGGTTCCTGTGCAGTATGGGTGCTGGCTGACTCATGATCCTCTGGCTTCTTTGGGCCACATGCTTCCATTCCTCAGCTTCTGCAGATACACTAGACATTTCTTTTCCTTCTACATAATTTGAACTTCTGCTCTGTCAAGAAAATCCTCACCTTCCTTACATGAGTTACGATGTAGCTATTCTCTCCCAAAGACTGCGCACCTTTTCCTCCAGTAGAGACACAAGCTCGCATTTCCGGCCGATGAAGTTTGGCTTTTCCTCTGGTCAGTAAAAATATATAAAAGTACGGGCTCACCTCTCCTGCAGCACCTCGGTAATATGAAGAAGATATAGCGGGAGCTGAATCCTCAAAAGCGGCAAGTGGCTACTGTCCAATTCCAAAGAGAAGAGATGGAGGACAGCTTCAACCACTAAAAAAATCTTCTTTATTAATAAAAGAGCATGACACTCACAAACATCATATACAGGAACGCTGAACACGTTTTGGCCAACTGGGCTTTGTCCAACTGCCAACTACCGTTTCAGCCAACTGCCTTTGTTTCCCTCTGGTCGGTCTGTAAACATATAGCAGACATTACCGATCACCATATGGCTACTCATCTCTTCCATGTTGTCAGCTGATGTCCACTTCCAAACTTCTGAAAGTCAAGAATTCTAGTGATGATATATAACCTATAAGATGCCACTCAGCGCGGGCGGCCTGGCGATGTCCTCCAAGCAGCTAGACACATCTAAACCCAGCAATCTTCCCGCTCACAGCGACTCTTCTCTCTTCCCAGAATGCACTGGGACTATGCAAATTGTTGTGGCCTGTGTGGACATTGTGTGATTTGGTCCCCAACCCAGACATGGTAGCCATGCTTCAGGTGTTCTTCACCGGCTACAAGGCTGGGCAGGTTAAGTGTATCTGATTGACAACCAGAGGGCACATTTCGCCAGCATGGAGGTGCTATGGAGATATAAGAAGTAGAATGTGCTGCACAAGCAGAGGGTGTGTTTCCCACATTGATGAAGAACGCAAAAATGTGTGCGAGGTCCAAGCAGAGGAGTTGTCGGGAGTCCTGAGATGCTCGCTGTGAGTGAGGAGACTGGGTGCAGCTTCAGAGTGTGGCCTCTGTGGCCGGACCATGTGGATTTGTGTTGTAGCTGCGGTTGGGAAACTGTTAGATTGCTGAGACTGTGAGAGGTGAGTTGTATGTCCACAAGGCCACCATATGGTGTGCTGATAAGTAACCAAAGAGACTGAAGCCACTTGTACAGGAGCGATCACCACTGGTCCGTCGCTGCATCTGATGATCCCTGCTCTGTGAGGGTACAGGAGCGATCACCACTGGTCCGTCGCTGCATCTGATGATCCCTGCTCTGTGAGGGTACAGGAGCGATCATCACTGGTCTGTCGTTGCATCTGATGATCCCTGCTCTGTGAGGGTACAGGAGCGATCATCGCTGGTCTGTCGCTGCATCTGATGATCCCTGCTCTGTGAGGGTACAGGAGCGATCATCGCTGGTCTGTCGTTGCATCTGATGATCCCTGCTTTGTGAGGGTACAGGAGCGATCATCACTGGTCCGTCGCTGCATCTGATGATCCCTGCTGTGTGAGGGTACAGAAGCGATCATCGCTGGGACAGCTGAAGTGCTCAACAGTCATCAACCAAAGAGATTAGGCTGATAAACAGATTGCCTAAGAAGTTTTTACTTTTTCTATGAAAAGTTCCAGAATGCTGATCTTGCTTCGTTTGATCGTTTGGTAACGATATCTATGGGCCACTAAGTCCGGACCTGACTTATAAAATCTTGCACCACATTTCAAGGCTCCCCCACATGGTGGTTATACTGGTTGTGCTGCTGCCCAATATATTATTATCTGTGATAAACAGATTGTGTCTACAAGCGCCGGGGAAGAGACGGAGCATACAAGTGTTGTAGCCCGCGCAGGCACTGACCTTCAGAGGGTGACGCAATTGACAGCATTACAACTGCTGCACAATAAGACTGAGTTTACTGTGTAGTTGATTCTGCAGAGACCACCGCGCCGATACAGTGCTGCGGAGATCTCTGAGTCTGTGCTGCTGAGTGTTCTGGATTGTGATTCCGAAGTTTTCAGAACTGTGTGTTAAGTTTCTGGAACCCATAAGCCATTTGAATTGCTCGTCCTGATAAAAACCCGAAAGCCTACTGCAGTCCCTACTGTGATGTCTGGAATCTGCTTCAGGCCGGCTGCACACGAGTATATTTGTATTGTGGAATCTTGAACAGGCTTTTTCCTGCACACGAGAAGAAATTAATTGCAATTTTCCACTCGCAGAGGAAAAATCACAGCATTCTCAAATTTAGTGCGGTGTTGAAGTCAACGGAAGCCATCTGCAATTAACACTGCAGACAGGTCGCGGATTCTGCGTCATCGCCTGACGAGGGAAAATCTGTACTGCGCATGTCCGCCGGACCATCCACAGTACAGAAGAATTCACAGTCACAGAGTCGGATTCTGCTGCGGGATCCCACATCCGGAATCCGACCCGGTCATGTGCAGTCGGCCTTACGTGGCCGTAGTATTAATTCCTGTGTGCAGCCTAAAATGACTGCGCAGCTAAAGAACTGAGAAGTTGTTGCAGCATGCACTTTGTCTCTGACCTACCTACACGGTGGGACCCCCATGGGTGGAGAGTTCCTTTATTATTCCCCACTACGGGGGTAGGACGAACGTAGAACAAATACGAAATATCAACACAAGCTGATATGAGCCTACAATGTGTTAAATATCAGGTTCTACCATTGTTGATATTTCGGTTTATTCAGCAACATTTTTATTATTTCTTTACCTTGTTACTTTTACATTCGTTACTTTGTACCTTGTTAAAAAAAAAATATTCAAAAAACCGTAAGAACCCTCTGGTAGGCACACTTTTTGGTCTGCGCAATGCAGCGGGCCTGGAGTTAGATCTGGCTTACATGAGTGTAAAAGTACCACATATTACATGCGCGGTGTATGCTTGTTTTGATACACGGTCATTTACAGGCAATCAAATACATTGCCTTACGCTGGTTTGCTCACATTTGCGTGTAAGAATTGTGTAATACACAAATGCAAAAAAAGTTCTATTTGCTGCGTATTACGTATGACATATGGGTGCGTATTCAACGCCACCCATACGCAATTACATTGCATATGGGTGGCGCATATGCAAAGCAACGACGCGGGAAATTTAAACAAACTAAAAACACTTGAAGACTGACTAAGATGACGTGTGGGAGATACATGCGTGAGATATGCTGTCATACACAGTGCTTCATCACTGCCATACGCGGCGATAGGCCAACTCACTTCCGGCTCCACAGTGGTAGAACCCTGCGTGACTCACCAGCGGACATTATTCTGTATGTGCGTACATTGATGTGCTTATGAATATTCACAGCTGGAACCGGTTTGCTAGGGCGTCGCTGGCCGCATGCTATATTTACCTGTATGGGCACGTGTCTTTCTCCGGAAGTGTAAATGCCAGACACCTGGGATACAGATATTACTCTTGCAGCTGATCCCCGGCCGGCATTAACTCTTCCCTCGCCTGCTCCCAGCACTTGTTCTTAGCTCTCATCAGCCTGCCCTCCCTTCCTCATCAGCTGCTTGGCTTTCTATGAACTGCCTGTCCCGGGGAGGTCCCTGTGTCGCCTCCAGGACAACGTGGTACTTTCTTCCTGGCAAGGTGAGGTATGCCACATCTTCCCGGTGGTGCAAGGCTGTGTGACGAATGATGAGATGGCTGCAGGTTTGTGCACTGGGGTTCCTGCCCGGGTTTTTGGAGTATGGAGCTCGCGGCAACCAGAGGCTGATAATGTTGCTGTCTTCTTCCAGGTCTGGCAGTATGAGGGAGACGAGGAGCGGGACGGTGTTATATACAGTGTGTGTCTACGCAACACAAACTCCCAGCAGGTAAGGCAGCGCCTCCCGTATACATCATGTGTAAACCTGTGCCAGCTGGTACCCATGTACTTGCCATCCTTAGTGCCCACAGAGCTGATATGTCAGCTGGCAAGCATTCGTTTAGTATATAGGGTGGTAGTGATGAGCATTATCCAACCCGGGGCTTTCCAGCTGTTGGAAGCTACAAGTCCCATCATGCACTGACAGCTGCTGGCAAACAGACCATATCATACTATCGTGTTTCCTCAAAAATAAGACCCTGTCTTATATTAATTTTTGCCCCAAAAGAGGCACTGAGTCTTATTTTCGGGGGGTGTCTTATAATTACCTAGCAGGCACCTTCTGGATCCCTCCTGCTGGTCTCCGGAGTTCCGGCACGCTTGCTTGCAGTCCTCAGACGTCGACAGAAGATCGTTTGCTGATAAGGGGATTAGTAAATCCTGCCTCCAGCAAGCGTTGGCTCTGATTGGCTGAGCCGCAACACTCAAGAACCAATCAATGCAATGCTTGAAGAACCAATTACATCCATCTCATTGGTTTATGGAGTGCTGCATTGATTGGCTCTGCTGCGTCGCTCGAAAACCAATCAGAGCCATCACTTCCTGGAGGTGGGGTTTATGAACCCCATTACCAGCAAGCGATCTTCTGTCGGCGGCTGAGGACTGCAAGCAAGTGTGCCAAAACTCTGGAGACCAGCAGGAGGGACCCGGACAGCGACTGCTAGATAATGCATTGTTTTTTTTATGTAGTGGAGCTAGAGCTTATTTTCAGGATGTGGCTTATGTTTCAAGCCTTGTTGAAAATCTTGAAATATCAGGGTAGGTCTTATTTTTGTTTGTGGGGGGGGGTGGGGTAGGTCTTATTTTCAGGGAAACGTGCTAATGCCATGCAGATAAATTATATAGTGTAATGCACTGAGGAAGCCAAATCAAAATAAGACCCCGGAACGCAGGGTCACAATTTCGCAACAAAACAAGTACCATTCCCCTTCAGGATGCATTCACGCATTGCTGATTTGCTGCAGGTTTTTGGTGCAGTTATCACGGTACAGCAAGCGACACAGGGATCGGTATTATGTGTACACTATTGGGGGGTGAAGACACCTGGGCATGCTGGTAGGGTCATGCTTTAAAGGAATCGGTACGATGCGGACACCAGTGGGGGGCATGCCTCGGTTTGGGAATTCTTCACAGGAATTGGTACGGTGCGGACACCAATGGGGGGCATGCCTCGGTTTGAGAACGCTTCACAGGAATCGGTACAGTGCGGACACCAGTGGGCGCGTGCCTCGCTTTGAGAATGCTTCACAGAAATCGGTACGGTGCAGACACCAGTCTTACAAAAATATTTATTCTAACAAATAACTCTGGAGATGAATTTGCTCTAGAAGCTTTTGTTAATAGATGAACAATAGGCGATTATTCAGAAACCTTAGAAAACCTAACTGACTGAAGATTTGGCTAACAATCTGTTACACATCATAGAGATCAGCAACACACTTCAGCTGTAGAAGACGTTGCAATATTACCCGATTCACGCCACCATTGGTGGTTGCCCGCACACAGTCTGAAAATAACGCAAATGTTGTCCAATAACTTGTTCACAGCTGGCGGATGAATATGTGTCCGCTGGTGTTGGCTTGAGCTTGTGTATTTTAACTGGACTTTTCCTGAGGGCCTACCTCACTTACATGTCTCGAATGTGTTCTGTTCTGTACCATAATGTAGGTGATGCATCTTTGGATGTCTGTTGGGGCCATCTTATTCACAGAGCTGCAGGATGATGTGAATTCTTTGTATCAGTCTCTTTAGCTGTAGTCCCTGCAACTTTGTTGTCTCAGGGACGTCGATTCTGAAAGGTTATAGAGTTGCGCTTGTCAAACATCGGCTGTCTCCTTTCTTGTGTCACTGTCCCTCTCTAACAGGCACAGATTCTCTAGGACGTCCTCCACGGCTCCCCAAGCGAATCCTCACTCCTTTTTTGCATCTCTCTGTGATCTCTAGTCCCCCAGATCTCCCACCTGACCTCTGCAGCCAATGGGAAGTCACCTACAACACTCCACAGAGAAATACGCAAACGGCAGAAATGTATGATGGCCATTAGGGGTTGCCTTATACCATCCTGATTACACAACTATAGGAACCATAACAGCGTTCATAGCAGCACAAACTTGAACCCAGGGTCCCTACTTACACAGGTCTGCAGCTCATTTCACCATTTCAAATTTGAATTCAATTGAAAGGGTGAAATATGCTGCAGATCTGCATCAAAATCTGCAGTAACAGCGGCTTGCTGGCTGCCGTAGCAAGCTTTTATCATTTAGGTAGTCTGGTTTAATATAAAGATAGCTTAATCATTGCGCAAATTAAAAGTTCCACAACTTTATAAATTACTTTGTTTCAATTCTTCACGATTTTCAATATATATGTTTGCTGCCAGTGAATGAGAAAACAGAAAGTTAATGCCTCAGCGATGTTTGTGAACGTGTCTCTTCCAGCGGCAGAAACCAACATCATCCTGATAACAGGGAAAGCTATTTTCTTCTATGCAAATATTTGTGCTATTGTTATCTCAGCTGTCGGCAGGTACAGAGACTACTTATGTACCGCCGCCTGGAAACCGAGTACAAGGTGTCACTTGTCGCTGAGTCACTGTTATATACTAATATATGATATTATATAACTCAGCCTCCTGTTAGAGTGTTAGCTCTACGTGCCGGAACTCTTCCCAGACTGGTCATCCATCTTCTTGAAGCCCGGGTTCTGGGGGACACCACCTACATCCCAGCCTTCCTGGCCACTTACCGGACCTTCACTAATACCCAGGCGGTGCTGCAGACGCTGCTGGACAGGTTGGTGCCCTATATGTGTTCTTGGAGATCTCCATACACGGAGCTGGACGGCGGCGAATTACACACAAGCCGCTTGTGGATTATTAGGAGATACTGGGCTTTATCAAAGTAAGGCCACCTTCAAACGGCCTAGAAAAATTGTGCGAGATTTGTGCGTGACGCACAAATCTCGCACGAATATGAACCGCAGTCCTTTGAATATGGTCATGTACATGAGCAATTTTTTTCTGCATCTCCGTGCAAAAATTGCGGCATGACCTATATTTGGGCGTTCCCTCGGAACGCATTTCCCATTGCTTTCAATGGGGCAGGGAAACACTTGGCGCAGCGTGGGTGGTGTTTGCGAGTGTGATGAGAGGTTTGTCATTCTAACAATGGGAAACACTTGTCGATCCTCCGACGTGATGGGAACAACCTGCAGGCAACAGAGACGCCGCCACTGAGCGGCCTGTATAATTTACGTAGAAACGCTTTAAAGAGCGATTCTTCAGGAATGGATTGATGAAGAGCCGCGGGACGGTGAGTAGCGGATGAAGGTAGTAAGTCCAGCGCTGGGGGTTTAGTGGGGTAAAGGATTATGAAAGCAAAAACCAGGAAAATATAATGGAAACTTTTACACTTCTTTTTTCACACACTCACCTGTTTTGGCCACATATCATATTGCATGTGTGGATCATATAATACCGTACGCTCCACTCTGCCCCCCTGCATCGCAAACCGCATGATATTATAATGGCAGATGATGGAATATAATTACCAACAGATAAAAGAAAAACTCTAAGGAATGTTGGGCCTCAAACCTTATTTATCAAACTTGTCTAATAGTAAAACTGTCTCTGTTGCCCATAGCAACCAATCATAACGCAGGTTTCATTTTACCACAGCACTATAAGGAGCTAGAAGCTGCGCTGTGATTGGTTGCTATGGGCCACTAAGACAGTTTCACTATTAGGGCTAGTTCACATGAGCGTATTTGGGCCGCGTATTACGTCTACAATCTTTGCGCTAGTAATATGCAGCGAATAGATCTCATTGATTTCAATGGGTCTGGTCACATGAGAGTATTTTATCCCAGGATGTTCGGTTGCAATAAAAAATATACGCGATTTCTTATTTTGGTGCGTAGTACTTGCTGCACTAGGCCATTGAAAAGAATAGGCTGGCGCAAATATGCAGTGAATACACAGGAAACCCGCACAGCAGATACACAGCAGATACACTGGCCTTGTGTCAACTAGTTTGTGTGTGCAAACATGCATTGTATTTGGGCACATGGGCCCCCACCGGCTCCGGGAAATACGTGGGGATAAGTGATTTTTGGTTGTGTAAATATGCAGAATATTTATGTGACTGAACGGTGCTTACGCCCCCAGGAATGGGCCACTACAGGTTTGATAAATGAGGCACAAAATTCTTTAGAGTTTTTCTTTCACCTGTTGGTAATTATATTCCATCATCCGTCATCATTGTGTCAAGCAGATTGCGATGCGTGCGGGCGGAGTGGAGTGTCCCAGTGACTATTGTACTGTGTGCAGGAACCCTCTATTGCAGGAGGCGACTATACCACAGGTTATGTTATATATCTATAAGTGTATCACAGGTTATGTTATATATCTGTAAGTGTATCACAGGTTATATTATACATCTATAGGTGTATCACAAGTTATATTATATATCTATAAGTGTATCAGGTTATACTATATATCTATAAGTGTATCACAGGTTATATTATAGATCTATAGGTGTATCACAGGCTATATTATATATCTACAGGTTTATCACAGACTATATTATATAATTATAGGTGTATCACAGGTTATGTTATATATCTATAAATGTATCACAGGTTATGTTATATATCTGTAAGTATATCACAGGTTATATTATATATCTATAGGTGTATCACAAGTTATATTATATATCTATAAGTGTATCAGGTTATACTATATATCTATAAGTGTATCACAGGTTATATTATATATCTATAGGTGTATCACAGGCTATATTATATATCCACAGGTTTATCAAATTCAAATAGCCCAGTAATCCCCCCAAGACAATGCAGGAACGAAAATAAAAAACAGCAGCAGCACCAGCCTCTTGAATTTGCTAGACCTGGTTATAGGATTGACTACCTCCTCATCTAGGTGGTACTCTCTACATTTTGGGAGTCTACCACACCAATTTTTTAATTTAATTATTTGTGCCTGTTTGTTTTGGTTCCTGATGAAACTACGTGATATGTAGTGGAAACGCGTAGAACCTCTGTACTTTGGAAATTTAGTACCTAATCAAATTTGGTTGGGTCTTTTTCAATTTCCCTTCTTGTTGCCTAGAAACATAGGGACTTACATGGCATTGACCAGGTTATATCCATCATCCTTTTTCTCTTGGTACATACATCCTGATTTGGGACATTCATGTACTCTATGCGTTGATGTGTGTCCAAGATAGGTGGTTTATCAGACAGCGACCTCTATAAGATATAACCGTGCACTGTTCATTTAAGCACAAACTGTCTTCTTGAACAGTACGCTAGCTGATATAACTATTTACAAGTCAGGAACTTGATCTTTCAAAATTGACCCTTGAAATATCCCCAGCCAATAACTACCTTTTAGGTACTGGGTAACAGGATTCACTTATCCGCTAAGGGAGTTTTTTTTACCTAAAAACGTCTCCCCAGATACCTGACTTTGGCTTACGTTTTTTCGGGAGATAACGCCAGTCACGTTATACTAATTTTTGTTGTCTGTATCTGTGTCTGTTTTAGGATTCACAAAAAATCCTTTTTATATACATTTTTATTAATAAAAGCTAAGTTTTAAGAGGGACACTCTAAACCCTTTCTGTGACAAGTATTATCGACATCCAGGTGTTTATCCTGCTACTGTGAACCCCCCCCCCCCCCCCCGACTCCCTAATGGCAATCAGACTATTCCCTGGATCAACCCCTAATAGTTCCTACCTGCCTGTAAACCTGGATTAATACTTAACCTAGGATTTATGACCTATAATATCCTTCCTCTCCAGAAAGACATCAAGTCCCCTTTTAAACTCCTCTATGGATTTTGCCATCACCACTTCCTCAGGCAGAGAGTTCCACAGTCTAACTGCTCTTACAGTAAAGAACCCCTCTCTGTGTTGGTGATGAAACCTGCTTTCCTCTAAATGTAATGGATGCCCTCTTGTTACCGTCGCAGTCCTGGGTATAAACAGATCATGGGAGAGATCCTTGTATTGTCCCCTCATGTATTTCTACATAGTTATTTGATCACCCCTTAGCCGTCTTTTTTCTAGAGTAAATAGTCCCAATTTGGATAGCCTCTCTGCGTATTCCAGTCCCGTCATTCAATGTATTAGTTTAGTTGCTCTTCTTTGAACCCCCTCCAGTACTGTAACATCTTTCCTGAGCACCGGTGACCAGAACTGTGCAAAGTATTCCATATGGGGCCTGACAAGTGCCTCATATAATGGAAGGATAATGTTCTCGTCCTTCGCCCCTATACCTCTTTTAATGCACCCCAAGACTTTATTTGCCTTTGCAGCAGCTAACTGGCATTGGTTACTCCAGTTTAGTCTATTATCCACTAGTACCCCCAGGTCTTTTTCCATATCACTTTTTCCTAGCAGTACCCCATTAAGTGTATATTGGTAACATCTGTTTTTGCTGCCCATGTGCATGACCTTACATTTTTCAACATTGAACTTTTTTTGCCATTTTTCTGCCCAAGCCCCCAGCTTATCTAGGTCCGTTTGTAGCCGTACATTGTCCTCTGTTGCATTAATTATATTGTATAATTTTGTGTCATCTGCAGATATTGATATTTTGCTGCGCAGCCCCTCTATCAGGCCGTTGATAAATATATTGAACAGAATGGGGCCTAATACTGAGCCCTGTGGCACCCTGCTAGCGACGGTGGCCCAATCAGAGTATGAACCATTTATTACCACCCTCTGCTTTCTATCATTGAGCCAATTCTTTACCCAATTACACACGTTTTCACCCAATCCGAGCTGTCTCATTTTGTTATATTAGCCTATTATTAGGCATGGTGTCAAATGCTTTAGAGAAGTCCAGATATACGAGATCAATAGATTCTCCCAGGTCCAGCCTAGAGCTTACTTCATCGTAGAAACTGATCAGATTTGTCTGACATGAGCGACCCTTCATAAACCCATGCTGGTGAGGAGTTATTCCATTTTTCTTTTTGAGGTACTCGTCGATGGCGTCTCTCAGAAACCCCTTGAAAATTTTTCCTGTTACTGAAGTGAGACTTACTGGCCTGTAATTACCAGACTCACTTTTGGTCCCCTTTTTGTAAATTGGAACCACGTTGGCAATGCGCCAATCCAATGGTACAACACCGGTCTTGATAGTGTCTAGAAATATTAGATATAGCAGCCTAGCTATCTCATCACTTAGTTCCCTTAGTATCCTTGGGTGTATTCCATCTGGGCCTGGCGATTTATTGATTTTGCGTTAGGTATGACATATTTTGTGATGGGTTCCTTTTATTCCCCTGCATCTCGTGTGGCATTTCCTTTTCGTTTTTAAATACGCTTGAAAAGAAACTATTTAATAGATTTGCCTTCCCTACATCATCTTCAATGATTTCTCCTGCATCATTTGTTAAAGGGCCAGTGCTCTCCATGCAAATCCTTTTGCTGTTAATATAGTTAAAAAATAGTTTTGGGTTGTTTTTGCTCTCTTTGGCGATCAGTCTTTCTTTTTCCTCCTTGGCAATTTTGATCCTATCTTTGCATAAATTGTTTTTTCCCCTGTACGATTTTAGTGCTTCTTCGCTGCCTTCTTGTTTTAATAGTTAGAACGCTTTCTTTTTTTCGTTTATTGCCCCTCTTACCGTCTTGTCGAGCCACATTGGTTTCCTTTTAGTTGAGATTCTTTTATTTTTAAAGGGAATGAACTGCTCACATGAGGTGATTAGGATCCTTTTAAACTTTTCCCATTTGTCCTCCGAACTGGCATTTTTGAGGGTGTTGTCCCAATTAATATTACCGATAGTAGTTCTAAGCTGATCAAATTTTGCTTTACCAAAGTTTAGTTTGTCGCTCCATGATAAGGTTTCTTATTGAATGACAGCTGGAAGTTGATTATATTGTGGTCACTGTTCCCCAAGTGCCCCTCAAGCTGTACCCCCTTTATTCGGTCCGGTTTGTTAGTTAGTACTAGGTCTAGAATGGCCCTCCCTCTCGTTGGTTCTTGCACTAGTTGGTTCAGGTAATTATCTTTAATTACTCTCAAGAACTTATCACCCCTATGAGATTTGCAGGTTTCGTTCTCCCATGTTATATCTGGATAATTAAAGTCCCCCATGATAATTACTTCATTGCGGTTTGAGATATAGGTCTATCACAGGCTATATTATATATCTATAGGTGTATCACAGGTTATAGTATATATCTATAGGTGTATCCCAGGTTATATTATATATCTATAGGTGTATCCCAGGCTATATTATATATCTATAGGTGTATCACAGGTTATATTATATATCTATAGGTGTATCACAGGTTATTTTATATATCTACTGGTATATCACAGGTTATATTATATATCTGGAGGTGTATCACAGGTTATATTATATATCTATAGGTATCTCACAGGTTATATTATATATCTACAGGTATATCACAGACTATATTATATATCATTAGGTGTATCACAGGTTATGTTATATATCTATAGGTATATCACAGATTATATGATATATCTATAGGTGTATCACAGGTTATTTTTTATATCTACAGGTGTATCACAGGTTATGTTATATATCTATAGGTATATCACAGGTTATATTATATATATATATATATAGGTGTATCACAGGTTATATTATATATCTATAGGTATATCACAGGTTATATTATATTTCTATAGGTATATCACAGGTTATATTATATTTCTACTGGTGTATCACAGGTTATATTATATATCTATAGGTGTATCACAGACTATATTGTATATCATTAGGTGTATATCATTAGGTGTATATCATTAGGTGTATCACAGGTTATTTTATATATCTATAGATATATCACAGATCATATTATATATCTATAGGTGTATCACAGGTTATGTTATATATCTATAGGTATATCACAGGCTATAGTATATGTTTATTGGTGTATCACAAATTATGTTATATATGTACATGTATCACAGGTTATATTATATATCTATAGGTGTATCACAGGTTATATTATATATCTATAGGTATATCACAGGTTATATTATATTTCTATAGGTGTATCACAGGTTATAATATATATCTATAGGTATATCACAGGTTATATTATATTTCTATAGGTATATCACAGGTTATATTATATTTCTATAGGTGTATCACAGGTTATGTTATATATCTATAGGTATATCACAGGTTATATTATATATCTAAAGGTTATCCATATATTCTAGGGACTGACTCCATTATAGTACATTGCACTTCACCTGTAATGTGGCCCTATTGCACGGTGCTAGTAACTGTCTCCTGTGGTTGCAGGTTGGAGAAGGATGATTACACGCAGGCGGCTGCTGACTCCTATGGAGGGAAGGATGATGAGTAAGTAGTTACTCGTGGATTTTGCACTCTAGGTGCAGCTTTATGGACTTATCTCCGGACGGCTCTCGTGTGGTTTATTTCCCTCGAATGCTGTAGAAGGTCACCGGAAGCAAACTGATGTCGGAACTGATCCCATAGTTTTCTCACACTTCATTGCATCCAGTGTGTCGGTTTTGTTGCCGGATACCCAACGGCAGCAGACAGGAAAGTGTTCCATGCAGTATTTTCCAGTCGAGCTATATCGGCTGTGGATGTCACAGCAGCGCGAAAAATACGCCAATATGGCATCAGCTGCGTCCGGCTCTATCGTGGAAACATCAAATAATGGGAACCTGGCCTTATAGGGTCTCTGTGCCTTTCAGTTTCACATGTATCAGACAGGTGTTTCATGATAAGAGCTTTACCGTGTAGACCAGGGGTGCTCTTACTTTAAGTGTAAAGGTCACATTTTATTATATACTATAAACCAATATACTAGGAGCATGTGGAGGAGCTTCAGTTAGACTAGGCTTGGTTATATAAAGCAGTGACTATAAGGACGGCTCATTGTCCGTCTACCCTCCCGGATAAAGTGCCGCTGATCGCAGGAAAGCAGGACTGCTGGCACTCGCAGAAGTTACTCGTAGCTTTTATTACATCTCCCTAAAGGCAAAGTGGCGGGAGGCAGAGGAGGAAAACAGGAACACTTACACCCCTCCAGCCACGTAATCCTGGCGCTTAGTCATAGTGCTGCTGATCTCTACTGCCTATGGGGGGTACTTCTGCACCCCTATAACTGCTCAACTAATACTTCCGTGCCTATGAAACCACCTCACTGATACACGACTGAAGTACACGTTCTTACACTTATTTTGTTTAAATTCTTCATACCAATGAAAGTAAGGTTGAAGCATTGCCCATGCTGCATGCCAATTCTTGCGGGCAGTCTGGTGGGCATCTTTACTGGAAGGAGTATGCCCCATAATGCCTCTGCCCTCTGCCAGTATGACGTGGGTGATGCAGGAAACATCATCCACAGGGTGATAACAATGTCACGGGTTCGCAGAAGGGGCCAAATAAACTGCGACTGTGCCGGTCCACAATCTCCTGCTGTATGGGCAAAGTTTTTCTTGCCCGTGGATGAGGTCCCCAATATCATCCTTATCACACTGGTGGACGTTATGGGACATCCTCTGGCAGAAACAGTCTGACCCCCCCTGGACCACAGAAGAATTAGTACACAATGTGGAAATGATTAAACTTATTTTTAAAGATATGATATAATCCAGAATTATAACCCAAGAAGTTTCAGCTCTACTTCAGTCTTGTATTGCTGTAGGTGCAGAAGTGATGACAAGTTCCATTCAATAGACCTTTGCGCTGTTTTCCAGTAGCCCCATCTTCCACCGTCTGTCATTACTGTATCCATATCTCTATCTCTCCTCAGTATCAGCAGTCTCTTCTGTGGCTGGATGTCTCAGTATCCAGAGGACTTTATATCACTGCACCCTAGAATGAGGGAAGAACTCTCCCGCTGCTTCTTAAGACTGAAGAAGCGAAACTTGGTAACCCAACTACAGGAGGTCACTGGTGAGGAGAAGACGGTGACGGAGGATGGCCCCTCGGTGGGAGAGGAGGATGAGCACTACGACCCGTTGGATATCTTGACGTTCCAAGCCGGATACGTGGCGGAGCAACTGACGTGCCTGGAGGCGGTGAGTACACTCTTCTCTCTACTGCCTCAGTATAAGGCCGCTGAGTGCATATTAACTCTGTACTTGGTCTGTGTTTTGCAGACTGTAATACAGAGATAATGTAGATCTATGTGTCTATTCACATGACCAGATATTTCATCACCATTTTTTAAAAATGCAGCATGAACTATTTTTTCTACTTTTGCCCCGTGTTGGTATTATTTTCTATTGGGCCAATACGGATCGATATTTGCCCAGTTTACAATAAAAACAGTGATAGTAAATACGGAAGCAAATATTGATGCGTACAGGTGCAATGTCATCTCTAACGTACAGATCTCAACAATACGCTAGTCTGAAACTTGAAATTTGAAGTTTTTCTGGAATTGGCTTTATGTCCCTCGAATACACGACTGATGTTTCCGTTTACCATACTAAAGCCTGTGCAGGGATCATTGACCATGTCAACAATTCACTCTAGTTGAGTTTCTCAACCTCAGTCCTCAAGTTTCCCCAACAGGTTATGTTTTTAGGATCTCCTCAGTATTGTACAGGTGATGTAATTATTGTAGGCGCCGCAGACAATACCACCCTTTATAGGATATCCTGAAAGCATCACTTGGTAGGAGACTTGTGGAGCGGTGCTGAGGCACGCTGCTCTCCTTCATGGCACAATCTGCTGCCCACAAGCGGTGTAATAGATCTAGCGGAGCAGCGAGCAGGATATTTACATTGCGTTTCCTCCAGTAATAGCCGCTGCTGACTGGGGCACACAGCATGGCGGACCGTGGGTATCCACTTTTCATGGCGTGACCCACAATGTGAAAAGCGGCTATTGGGTGTGGTGGACTTAAGGAGAAGTTCAAGAAAAACTAACAAAAGACGACGTAAATTTCTTTAAGCTGATCTTATTACAACCAGATATGTGACAGATTATCAGATATTTTGGATCATCAGATGTCGTAAGGAAACCAAAGAAATGTACCTAAAGGTCTCTCTTACACGGGACGACAGTTGTGCACATAAGTGCCCGGCAGCCGTGCCACAAACTATCGCTCCTGTGCTGTCTGAGAAGAGATGACTGTTCAGAGAATCAAGATCTCTTCCAGCCGCCCGCCTCCACTTACTGCCTCATTATCCCGGCCGATAGTCGCTCAGGTGACAATTGCCTGTGTAACGGTACCTTAAGAAGCATTTACAGGAGCCAATCATTAGGCATGAGCGTTTGCCCAATTGGTTATTTCCCCGATAATTGGCCAATCTGATTGTACAACAGATCAGCCAACAAATGAACAAACGCTCGTTTACCAGCTGATCTGATCGCTTGAGTAAGAATTAAAATACTCGCTGGTTGGCGGTACATCGCTTCGTGTTAACAGAGACGTTCAGCCAACCAACGATAGATGTATGGGGATGAGCAATCATATCAATGCTCATTTGTCTCCATCAAGCTGATCATCTGCCATGTGTGAACACGACTGTTATGCTTTGTCCATTGGCGCTCGTTACAATGAGTCTTGATTGACATGGCACAGCTTCACTTTGTTTTTACATGGATAGAGAATGGCCGGTATGGGGACAAACGACTGCAACGAGATCACCCCCCCTTGGAGCCGGCTGTACGCGTCCCTGTTCACAGGAGATGCTTATAAAATGCAATAATCAGCTGATAAGCCCTCGCCTGTTCATCGGATGATCGCTGTCCCTTTCACATGACGAGGTGATCAGGCAAACGGACCTTCAGCCCTAATTGGTCCATGTAAAAAGGTAGCCCCAAAAATGTTAACGGAAAATTTACTGTTATCCCATTCTTGTTATTAGAGGAATTTCCTTATTAGACCTCTGTGATTCTGAGAAATGAGACTTCTGTGTTGGATTATCAGACTTTCTATATTACTGAATGGTGGGTTAGGGCTCCTTCACACTGGCGATCGCGATTTTGCTGGGAGAAAATCTTGGCTAAAACAATTTTTGAGCATCAAATCTGTTTTTTCTTGCAAAAACATTGTTGCCACTTGTGATTTTGCCATGATTTTTCTAACATGATAAGTAATAAGACTTTCTAATATTAAAAACGCATCTCACGAAAATCGCAGGTTCGTGCTTTGCAATGAGATAAAAAGGAAAAAAAACATGCAAACTTGGGAGGTTAAAAAAAAGCTAAACGCAGAAAAATGGGACATCCTGCTATTTTTTTTTTAGCGCAAATGGAAATGAAACCATTGAAAATCACTGGTTTTATAATTCTGTGTTTTCACTCACTCTCGCATTGTGTAATTTTTTTTTATATATAAATGCATGTATTTTTGACTGACAATCAGTTTTGCAGTAGGGTTTAATTTTTAAAAATTGCACTGTTTGCCTTCTGCAGCTTCTACATATCGCTGTATACAGATACTGCAGTTTCAATAGGACATCCATCAGTGTGCTGGAGGGACAGCTTGGTTTTCCTCTGCTCTCTCTTCCGCAACTTTTTCTCAGCTGATTTATGACGACAACAAAGTTTATCTTTAGAGGGCTCCCACCCACTGGCGATATTTTCTTTCTTGCGCTGCAAGAGCACGAGAAAACTCTCACATCGCGGCGCAAGAAAGATAGTCATAAATTAGCTGATTAAAAGTGAAGAAGAGAGATAGTCATAAATTAGCTGATTAAAAGTGAGGCCTTCAGTCTGGCCTCACTTATAGACCTCCTATGCAGACTTAGACTGCAGTTTCTATATACACAATGATATGGCAGAAGACTGCAGAAGACAAATGGTGCATTTTTTAAATTAAACTCTATTTAAAAAAAAAAGATTATTAGCCAAGAATGCATGCAGAATACGCCCCTCTAAGGTGTCCATTGCCTCACTCCAGCAGATGCCATGTGTCTGCACCCACCCTAAGGCCTCATGTCCACTCGAAAAATACAATCCGTGCAGAATCTGCGGATTCCGAACGTATTTGCTTTAAATGGTATTTTTTTGCATGCAGATATCCGCACACATTGCTATCAATGTAATAGCAATGTTGCCGATCTGCGCGGAATCCGCGGCAAAATGAAGCATGCCGCGTTTTTTCTACCGCGCAGGAAAAACGCAATTCTTTTAAAATGCCATCCGTGGGTGCAAAAATCAATTTAATGGACCGCGGATGGCCAATGATTCCCTATGGGCAAAATCCGCAATTCCATTTAGCTAGTGGACATGAGGCCTTATACTCTTACTTCTCATGTATATGCTTGTCACTCTTTTTCTTGCAGTCTCTCTTCTTAAGAGTCGTCCCATACGAGTGCCTGGGGTCTGTGTGGTCTCGACGGGATAGAGGAGGAGAACAGAGTGACCGATGTCACTCTGTCAGAGAGACCGTCCGCCACTTTAACCGCTTGTCGGGAGCCGTGACATCATCGTGTGTTCAAGACCCACAGCTAAAGCCACAACAAAGGGCTCGGGTCATTGAGAAATGGGTGAAAGTGGCTGAGGTGAGAGGAGATTGTATAATATACAGATATTCTGGATTGTCGGATGGTCATAGGTAAATCACACCGGCCCTGGCACATTGCTTACAATGTTGTGCCATAGGTTTCCAGTACTGAAAGTCTAAGTCCGAGCCTCTTATAGTACTTCATCGGCTCTTCATCCTGGAAACCCTTCCTGTAAATGACCCAATGTCCTTTCTTTAGGAGTGCTGGAACCTCAGGAACTTCTCGTCCGTCTACGCTATTCTATCGGCCCTGCAGAGTACGTCTGTGCACCGCCTGAAGAGAGTGTGGGCAGAGGCATCCAGGTAAAGGGGCACCATGGCATCCTCTAACTGGGCATAGGTGTGTCGCCATTGTCACTGTAGAGGTAGGCACGTGAGATAGTGACCGTTGTTGTGTCACACAGGGAAATCCAGCGCAGTTACCAGGAGATGAGCGAGGTGTTTTCTGAGAAGGACAATTACGCCCGCATGAGGGAGTTGCTGTTCCAGGTGAGTGCTCGCCCCCGATCCTCTTGCCGTCTTCTGCTACCTCCTTGTATAACGCTACCTCTTGTTTAGTCCCAGGACACTTCTGATGTAACCTCCAAGAAACACTCCCCGCGCTCCAGAGACGTGCGAGCTACGGTAAGAGGCACTTCTGCACTGTAGAGACTCCACCGGGCCGTACACACAGGGCACTGAGTGATCTGATGGTCAGAGTCACCAAGATATCGCAAGAGTTTCTAGCTGGAAATTGTCTTTACGATTATGACATCTTACTCATTTCCTGAGATGAGTCGGGCCGGAGCAGGCGGCGGTGTCGGGCTGGAGCAGGCGGTGGTGTCGGCCCGAAGCAGGCGGCGGTGTGGGGCCGGAGCAGGCGGCTGTGTCGGGCCGGAGCGGGCGGCAGTGTCGGGCCGGAACTGGCGGCGATAACGGACCGGAGCACGAGTGGTGTCGGGCCGGAGCTCGCAGCAGTATCAGGCCGGAGCTCGCGGCGGTGTCGGACCGGAGCTGGTGGCAGTCTTGGACCAGCTTTCTTGGGTCCATGAGAAGGATGATTCTCGGGGTGCCCTCTCCATCTGTACAGAACATTTACATGTCTACTTTTAATTGCATGCAATCTATCATCATTGTATGTATCATTAATAAGGTCTAATAGGATTTGTGTTAATTATCCATTAAGGAATAGAGCCTACTGGTGAGTAACCGGCTCCAAATGGGCTTGTTTTCTGCTGGATTATTGGGGCATCGCCTAGTAACCTGGTGGGCCAGTCTGACTGTTGGGGTCTATCTCATTGTATGTGGCTAATTTATGCTCTTTCAACATATCCACACAAGCACAATGGGGCACATTCATCTTGACTGGTGTTTTACCGATGGTGGTGACCGCGGTGGGCTGGTGATGGTGATCGCAGTGTTGCGGTGAAGGTGACTGCGGTGGGCCAGTGATGGTAACTGCGGCGGGCTGGTGATAGTGACTGGAGATGGTGACCACAGCGGGCCTGGTGATGGTGACTGGAGATGGTGACTGCGGCGGGCTGGTGATGGTGACTGCGGCGGGCTGGTGACCACCCCTTTTGACCACAATAAGATGCAGCCTTGAACACAAGTCCTCCATGAATACTGTTTGTCTCATTCACATCCCTTTTTATTGCTCCTGAGTAAAATCTTGCGATCTTGTCGTTTTCCTCTGTCACAGGGGGTCATCCCGTACCTCGGCGTCTTCCTCACGGACCTCGTCATGCTGGACTCTGCCATCCGCGATCAGCTGGAGGTGAATCTTCTTGTTTGAATCTTAGGATAACAATTTAGGGGTATTATACGATACATGATCTTTTGTCGCGGTGTGCGCTGATTATTTGCGGCGCGCCCTTGGAACGCAGGCCTCTTGGTTTACTCTGTGATGGGATGTAGCTTCATGGTTTTCTAATGCAGACTCTGCTTGTTTTCAGAATGGATACCTGAACTTTGAGAAGCGCAGGAAGGTGAGTGCGCAGCCTAAGGGGCTTTTACAGACCGGGTGCCGATGCATAATATAGTAAGACAATCAGCGCTTGTTGAGCGCCTTCAGGACACCCGCCGTACATGTATGGAGTGGGCTCGAGAGTTGGTTTGGTTGCCTACTGTGGATTTCAGCCTATTACCCCTTGCCTGTTCATGTCTTCATGGGGTTAGCCGTGTTACACAGTTGCAAACAAGTTGCATCTGCCAGATTTGCCTGTGGATTATCATGCTGACATTTGCGCACATTTTCACTGGGGAATTTATTCGTTGCATGAATGAAATCCACGGCATGCCCGTCTTCTCCTGCAGATCTTGTCCTTTGTTACACATTCACTCCCATTGTACTGGACACGTTCTGCAGCTATCTTACAATATGCGATCCATTGACAGGGGCATTTAATTAAAACGGCACCAAAAAGTGCATTTTTAGAATTGTGTGCATTTTTTGCCACATTTTACTAGAACTCTGGCAAAAACACACAAGGTTTTACTGATGCGCTTTTTGGTGGGGTTTTAATTGCAACTGAACTGCCCCGTGGGAATGGAGCGTGAGGATGTAATCAGGCAGCCGAGTGCAACTCACATGGAAGGTCTGTGTGCTCCGACCCCCGAGCGTGTGCACATTGCATGATGCAGACCATGGTAGGATACGCTGTGAGTTTTTACACTCCGACCACTGTCCATATGGATATCCTGATTAGCCCTAACGGTTCTGAGAACTGTCCATGGAATACATGGGCAACACGCGGGCGGGAATATCAGCCATGTGAAGGGGCCCCAATACCCCGTGAAGTTGCAGGGCAGAACACATTAGTGAATTCCTGTATGCCAGCGAGATTGCTGTATGACTTTCCTGCTCCAGATTGTACCGCAGTCTTAGGTCATTGGGACCCATTTAGGATCCTCTCACACGGAACAGAGCGCACCGCAATGGTAATTTCTGCCCCAATATCTGCAGGCTATCTGTGAATTTTGATGTGGAATTGAAAATGGCTAAACGGCAATTCCGCATCAAAAACCGCAGTGAGGCCTGCAGATTGTGGCGTGGAGTTCCATGGCTGAAGTGTAATTCCGTCCATGTGAAAGGTCCCTCAAGCTAACCTGCATGCCAGACTTTTCCTGTCCAAATTTTGGTGCACGTCAAAAATGCTACTTTTCAGTTATTTATGCCACACCTCGCCACCTTTTCAAAAAATGGGCAGAGCCTATCAGATTTATTATGATCTGTGCCAGAAACTGGCATAAACTTGCTCCCGCTTGCATAGGTTGCATCTGCTGCACGGACGAGACAAATGTTTTGAGAGACTCATACGTCTTAGCCGCGCGCGGATTACAAAAGGTGTGTTTAGACGGAACAATTATTGTTGAATTTGAATGCTAATCGTTCAGTGTGAACGCGGCCGACCATCACATAACGAACGGTAATTTGTTTGCCTATTGTTCATTTCATGCGCGTATAATAATCGTTGTTGGCTCGTTTGCCGATCCCGCTCATCCAGCGAATATGACCAACCAAACGATTTATCTGCCTGTATAATCACGCTGCACGAGTAAATGAGCGACCTCTGACATCATACAGACTAAAGGGGTCTCCGACCATTGTGAAACGCCGGTGTAAGTAAGCCCCATTCAGAGTACCGGCCGCAGGGTACTGGCCACAGAGTACCAGCTGCTGCTGTCTAGATCGCCGATGGATTTGCAAAGAATAAAAAATCAGCTCACGTAGCAGATAAAAACTTTTCGAGTGCAGAACGGTTGCGCCACTTGTTGGGCAGGTGGATGTCAGATCTCCTCCTGTGTGTGAAGATAAGACAATGAAACAAACACAGGCTGCTGGTCTGTGCGCCAATTTTAAATATATGAACCCCCCACGCTTCCAGTAATGTTTCCTCTCTTCTTTTCTGTACATGTTCAGGAGTTTGAGTCCCTTTCCCAGATCCGTATCCTGCAGACCGTGTGCCTGGGCTATCGCTTCACTTCAGATCCGCACTTTGTTGGCTGGTTCCAGAAACTGCGTCTGATCAGCGAGGATGAGAGGTAAATAATACCAGCGATCCATCACCCATCCAAATGTGGTCTGTTGATCATGCAGACTCTAACTTGTGTTAACCCGTTAAGGACCAGGCTCCGTGAATATACGGCTCCGGGTCCTGGACTTTGTTCTTGCACAGTAGTAAAAATATGATGCGGCATTAAAGCTCCTGCAATCTAGAAGACAAAAGCGTTTTTTACAGGCTACATAAAAGCAACAGTGCCGTCTTTTTTATGGGACCCAGCGATCACGTGATTGCTGGTCGCCCCCAACATGTCAGCGTTATAGGGTCTCAGCAGACCCCAGAATGGCTCTCACACTGAATGTGAATGACCCCAAGAGGTCTTGTATGACGTCGTGGGGGACATAGATGTTAAAAAAAGTTATGAAAATAAGTGTAAAAAAATTACAGATTAAAATCAAAATATACTAATAAAAAAAGAAAGTGACCCCCCCCCCCCCCCCCCCGGTCGCCACAGCCACCCTGTACTCCGCGACTATGCAGATGATAGAGCAAAACGTTTGAAGCTAAATGGTGAACCCATTCCTGCACCATATTTTAGCATAAGCATAGTAACTTTAAAAATAAAGTACTATAAATTGAAAAAAAAGTGATTATATATATATTTTATTCATTTATTTATTTTTCCTTTGTACACGACCCTCAGTGACCAGTGACCCTACAGACGAGCTTCCTCTGCTTTTGTTTCTTCCAGTTATGTGATATCCATGCCAGTATCGGCTCTGACAGTATCGGCCATCGTGCTCTTTGGCGCCTGGTCTTCTTTCGCCACTGATCTGTCCAAGCATTATAGATTTTTCTAGTGACTCTGCTCGCATTATATGGCCAAAATCTGTGAGCCTGACACACATTACCAGAAAACAAAAAATTTCAGTGGAGTGCGGTATTAAAATATAACCCTACATGTCAAGAAAAAAAACGCAGTAAGAATATTGTGTCAGCCCAAGAAAACAAATTGGACCATAAAACCACCATATGCATAAAAATCGCTAAAACGTATCTAAATCTTTAGGACCAAAACACTCCGGTCTTTAAAAGGGTTTTGTCATTAGTACCCCGTCCCCCAGCTGGGCACTGCCTAAAATAACAAACCAGGGTGTACTCACCTCTCCTGCGGTCCGGGACGCAGCTGACAGCTGGCGCTGGCGCTGGCATTGGTGACAACTCCCGGGTAGATGGGCTGGGCAGAAGCTAGTGACTGCTACACCCAATCACTGTCAGCACTCCTGGCATCAGCTTTCATATCCTGACCGCCATGATGCCAGGAGTTTGGGGACATGATGCTACAGGCTCTGAATGACCACAGTGATCACGTGCTTCTGCCCAACCCATCTACCTGGAAGTCACCACCGATGCCAGCGCCAGCTGCATCCCGGGGACCCACAGGAGGGGAGTATACCCTGGTTTGTTATTTTAGGCAGGGCCCAGCTGGGGGATGGGGTTTTGTTTTAATGACAAAACCCTTTTAAGTGGTTCAAAAGGACATGTGCTGTCCTCTCATAGCCCCTCTGTGGCAGGATGGGTCCAGGCTGTCCTCACTCCACGCCGGAGCTTGCTCTCCTTTCCATCCCTCCTGGCCCAATCTCTCAACGCGCCGGAACCTCATTACGACAATGTGAGATCATCCCTAGGTACAGGAGGCAGTGTCGCGATACCAAGAACAGTCTGATTGGAAGCAACGAATTCCCTGTATTACATGGAGGAACTCTGGTATAGTGATCCAGAAACAGATCACTTGAAATTTTACGCTAGATGGGCCGTCAGGGCAGAGTTTTGAGCCTCTCTTCTTTCGCCAAATGGTTGAGGAGCAGCACGGTCTAGTGAGAGATAAAATGTGGGGCTTTATACAGAAATTTAACCTCCTTAAATGAAATCGACCTAGAATACCAGGGTACCCTTTCCCTCCTTATTTGTCCCTTTGACACCCTTTTTTTCTCCCCTATCTCTTTTCTATCACTTTATTTGATTTGCTTAATTAAGCTTATAACATAATCTTTCATATATTTCCAAAACTAAAAGTTTGGTTAGATAGAACAGTGGGTGCTTGGGGAGCACAGACGGAGAAGTCCCACCGACTCTGTAAGAGGCGGGCCCAATGGGTGGGGGCTCAGAAAGGGGCGGGCCAACAAAATACAGTTGAAAGGCTTATTCTATATATATCTAGGAAAGTGAAGTAACTGTTATAACAAAGGAGGACATTGACTCAAATAATAATTGTGTAACAAGACCTTCCTGCTGTATTATACTGCTCAGTATTTGGTATTCTTTAAAGTATACTGTAATTTTCATATGAAATAATAAAATCCTTTTGAACATAAAGGGGACACGTCCGGAGGGTCATTCTTTTTGTCCCTATACCAATAAATGTGCTAAGGGGACACCTAGTGGTAGAAACAAGGTGGCAATTATGTAGTGGATTTCTCATTTTTTGCAGTTACCGACTGTCATGTGACATTGAGTCAAACCAGGACCCAACTGTAACAGCAGCGGTGAAGCCTACCGTGATCATCACACACTGCACAGAGTGAGTAGAAATCCAGTGACTCACTCACACATAAATGGTGGCCCAGGAACACGACATTCATCTTCTGGTTTTCTGTATTCAGCCTTTTGGCCTCCATTGCTGCACCTTTTGGACCCAGCATGCACCTGGTTTCCTGGGATAGCCCCTGTGAGCGGCTGCTGATGCCTGGCCTGACTGAGGTATGGACATCTGTCATTAGATGTACGCCACTTTTTGCAATATCACCTCAGAGCAAAGGGCTTTCCTTTCCCTCTGGGAAAAGTTTATAATTGTGTTGCATTAAATATATATTTTAGTGAATGACTCACCTGTCCTCACTAATAGCAACAGAAAAGCCCTTCGGTTCCAGCACTGGACCTACAAAGCTCTCCCAAACCAGCGCACAAAGGTTTCCTGAGCCCGGCGGTCAAGGTGCAGAAACACAGACGCTCCGCATCCTGCGGCAGTCCCCTGAATATGACAGTGCAGCACAGCACGTCTGCCGAGAGCATCACCGAGCCGGGACCATTTCCTGACCCCGCTGCTGACTTCCGCATAATCCGTGCCCGCGTAGAGCCAGCAGAGGAAACCAGTGTGTATAAGAGCGTGCGGGTGAGAAGACAAAAATAGAGTGCAGTGTCTTCTATCATATCATCATCAGTGGGCGCAGACTCTTCTGTCACACCATCATCACTGGGCGCAGGCTCTTCTGTCACACCGCCATCACTGGGCGCAGGCTCTTCTGTGACATCGTCATCACTGAGCGCAGACTCTTCTGTCACACCGCCATCACTGAGCGCAGGCTCTTCTGTCACACCGCCATCACTGAGCGCAGGCTCTTCTGTCACACCGCCATCACTGGGCGCAAGCTCTTCTGTCACATCGTCATCACTGAGCGCAGTTTTTTCTGTCACACCATCATCACTGGGCGCAGGCTCTTCTGTCACACCATCATCACTGAGCGCAGGCTCTTCTGTCACACCGCCATCACTGAGCGCAGGCTCTTCTGTCACATCGTCATCACTATGCGCAGGCTCTTCTGTCACACCGTCATCACTGAGCGCAGGCTCTTCTGTCACACCGTCATCACTGAGCGCAGGCTCTTCTGTCACACCGCCATCACTGAGCGCAGGCTCTTCTGTCACACCGCCATCACTGAGCGCAGGCTCTTCTGTCACATTGTCATCACTGGGCGCAGGCTCTTCTGTCACATTGTCATCACTGGGCGCAGGCTTTTCTGTCACATCGTCATCACTGGGCGCAGGCTTTTCTGTCACATCATCATCACTGGGCGCAAGCTCTTCTGTCACACCGCCATCACTGGGCGCAGGCTCTTCTGTCACATTGTCATCACTGGGTGCAGGCTTTTCTGTCACATTGTCATAACTGGGCGCTAGCTCTTCTGTCACATTGTCATCACTGGGCGCAGGCTTTTCTGTCACATTGTCATCACTGGGCGCAAGCTCTTCTGTCACATCATCATCACTGGGCGCAAGCTTTTCTGTCACACCGCCATCACTGGGCGCAAGCTCTTCTGTCACATTGTCATCACTGGGCGCAAGCTCTTCTGCCACACCACCATCACTGGGCGCAGGCTCTTCTGTCACATTGTCATCACTGGGCGCAGGCTCTTCTGTCACATTGTCATCACTGGGCGCAGGCTCTTCTGTCACATTGTCATCACTGGGCGCAGGCTCTTCTGTCACATCATCATCACTGGGCGCAAGCTTTTCTGTCACACCGCCATCACTGGGCGCAAGCTCTTCTGTCACATTGTCATCACTGGGCGCAAGCTCTTCTGTCACACCGCCATCACTGGGCGCAGGCTCTTCTGTCACATTGTCATCACTGGGCGCAGGCTTTTCTGTCACATTGTCATCACTGGGCGCAGGCTCTTCTGTCACACCGCCATCACTGAGCGCAGGCTCTTCTGTCACACCGCCATCACTGGGCGCAAGCTCTTCTGTCACATCGTCATCACTGAGCGCAGTTTTTTCTGTCACACCATCATCACTGGGCGCAGGCTCTTCTGTCACACCATCATCACTGAGCGCAGGCTCTTCTGTCACACCGCCATCACTGAGCGCAGGCTCTTCTGTCACATCGTCATCACTATGCGCAGGCTCTTCTGTCACACCGTCATCACTGAGCGCAGGCTCTTCTGTCACACCGTCATCACTGAGCGCAGGCTCTTCTGTCACACCGCCATCACTGAGCGCAGGCTCTTCTGTCACACCGCCATCACTGAGCGCAGGCTCTTCTGTCACATTGTCATCACTGGGCGCAGGCTCTTCTGTCACATTGTCATCACTGGGCGCAGGCTTTTCTGTCACATCGTCATCACTGGGCGCAGGCTTTTCTGTCACATCATCATCACTGGGCGCAAGCTCTTCTGTCACACCGCCATCACTGGGCGCAGGCTCTTCTGTCACATTGTCATCACTGGGTGCAGGCTTTTCTGTCACATTGTCATAACTGGGCGCTAGCTCTTCTGTCACATTGTCATCACTGGGCGCAGGCTTTTCTGTCACATTGTCATTACTGGGCGCAAGCTCTTCTGTCACATCATCATCACTGGGCGCAAGCTTTTCTGTCACACCGCCATCACTGGGCGCAAGCTCTTCTGTCACATTGTCATCACTGGGCGCAAGCTCTTCTGCCACACCACCATCACTGGGCGCAGGCTCTTCTGTCACATTGTCATCACTGGGCGCAGGCTCTTCTGTCACATTGTCATCACTGGGCGCAGGCTCTTCTGTCACATTGTCATCACTGGGCGCAGGCTCTTCTGTCACATTGTCATCACTGGGCGCAGGCTCTTCTGTCACATCATCATCACTGGGCGCAAGCTTTTCTGTCACACCGCCATCACTGGGCGCAAGCTCTTCTGTCACATTGTCATCACTGGGCGCAAGCTCTTCTGTCACACCGCCATCACTGGGCGCAGGCTCTTCTGTCACATTGTCATCACTGGGCGCAGGCTTTTCTGTCACATTGTCATCACTGGGCGCAGGCTCTTCTGTCACATTGTCATCACTGGGCGCAGGCTCTTCTGTCACACCGCCATCACTGGGCGCAGGCTCTTCTGTCACACCGCCATCACTGGGCGCAGGCTCTTCTGTCACATCATCATCACTGGGCTTCTTACTCATTAGGGGTTTTTTTTTTTTTTCTTTCCATCCTCTGGATCAACATTGGGTGGGGGAAGGGGCTAATGGGCTGAACTGGATGGACATGTATTTTTCAGCCTAACATACTATGTTATTGGGTGTAGGGTCTTCGGCAACACCGTCACCACTAGGTCTCCTATAATACCACCTATAAACTGTCATTTTGTCTTTTTAGATCAACAGTCAGGAGAAAACTCCCACCGTGATTGACAGGATCATCCAGAAGCATCACATGTGCTCACAGGGGCCACAGGAACTCGTTCAGTTGTTGCCTGGGAATAAAGGTGAGATCCTGCAAAATGCTTTACGCTATGAAGAAGCTCCAGGCCCCAGTGCAAGTATACCACCAGGGGTCAACCGCCAGCGACATCACACTGCTGATCACTTGAAACGTTAAGACCACTGACAGGTGAAGGGAAAGAGATAATCTGGTGACAGTGGTGCCGTCGGTATTGGGAGGGGGGGGGGGGGGGTTGTATATTAGGTAGGTAGCAAGTAAGCAGCCAGTTCTTGAAGGCGATGGGCTGAAAACAAGAAAAATAAAAATGGGCGAATAGGAGGATCTGCGAAATACTGACAAGAGCCACATTGTGATGTATAGACGACTGGGTCAGAACCAGCCCCAGAATGGCCGGTCTTGTGGGGTGTCCTGGTATGTCATGGTTAGTACCTACCAACAGTGCTCCAAGGAAGGACAACTGCTGAACCAGTGACAGTGCAATAGGCACTCCGGCCTCACTGATGGGTGGAGCGCAAAGACCCCACAGAACACTTACTGGAGTACAGGCAGCTGCAAAGTCAAATCACGCAGGGTGGCAGAGCTGCTGTGTATGGGATTGTGTAGCCACGGACCAGAGTGTCCATGCTGACCCTCGTCCACAACCAAAAGCACATACTAATGGAACATGACCCACAATGGGCAAGAGCTGCTCTGGTGGCATTATGGGGTCAGACATAGTATGAGGCAGGTGGTCTTAATGTTACAGCTGATGAATCCAATGTGAATAGTACAGCAGCACTCCAGAAATATAGCACTGCTAGGGTGAGGTGTAAATGGCATGCAAAGCTTGCAAGCAGGAACTGACTCCCAGGATCCAGGAGAAACTTCATGAGATCCAGAGAGCAAGCAGCATAGCCACATCTTGATAAAAACTTCAATGCATCCAAATGGATGCTCCTTGATTGCTTCCAAGGATACACAAATACACAGATAATGCACATTATCTATGTATCCTTGGAAGCAATAAAAGGAGCATCCATTTGGATGCATTGACGTTTTTAGCAAGAAGTGGCTATGCTGCTTGCTCTCTGTATCTCAATGTTACAGCTCGACGGTGTACAGCAAGTCCACAGAGTGGATGGCGCTCACCATGACATTGCCTACTTCTAGAGCTGCGGTTATCAGAAAACGAAATGAAGAAAGCCAAACATTACACTTCAGACGAGAGGGAGAGGGGGGGTCCCAGGGGTGGATCCTGTCACTATGCTACATGTCTGATGGGGAGACCCCTTTAAAGTGAACTCATCACCAGAAAAATTCATATTAAAGCTGCCACCACAGTATGAAAGTGCATTACAACAGCATTCCACGTTTGAACTTCATTTAGTATATATTATAGCCCTTGGCCTCACTAACCGTCCTGCACTGGAAGACGCGGCAGGAAGGGCAGGCGGCGCGTGCATGAGAGTTCAGCGCTACGACCGCTGTCCGTCCACACACACACACACACACACACACACACACACACACACACACACACACACACACACAGTGGCAGTGAGGGGCAGGAGGCCGGGGTCCCTATGTGACGTCCTGACACGGAGCAATGATAGCCCACCTCTTTGACTCAAGGTGGCGGAGTTGCATAATGGGCATGCTAAATAGAATGGAAAAATGTGAACCGAAAAAAAGCCAGTTAGTATAAACTCAAATGTGTGTGGAATGCTTTTGTTGTGCTTCTTTACACCACGATGGCAGCTTTTACTGGCGCCAGGTTCCCATTCAGTGTGGCCTCCACTTACCTGACTGTATAAACATCGTTTTGAGGTTAAATTAGGAAACATCCCGTCGTATAACGCCACAAGCTGTATAACCTCTGTATCTATAACCCCCACAGAGCTGGTTATCCCAGGAACCGCCAATGTCTTCTACGCCATGAGCGCCGCCAGCTTGGACTTCCTGGTGCGTCCCCAACATATTCCCAGCGTGTCCCCCCAGCCTGAAGCGCGGCACCACCTGAAGGCACACATCAACGCCACCTACCCCAAGATGAAAGCCAAAGCTGGAGACTTTGCAAAGTCGCTCTTCTAGTACCCATTTGTAGGACTGACGCTACATAAGGACATTTCCCATCACTCTGGGGGTCATTACTCCCCAAGTGCGGAGAGGCGATTGCACACTCTAATTCCGGTGATACACCAGTAACACTCTTTGGCTGACGAGAAACGACGCTGCAGGAGCGAGGTGTCCGAGGGCTCTGGACATGACGCCGTTCTGCATGTAAAGTGCTGCTCCACCATCCATACACTATCATGAAACACTATGTACTGCTGACCCTCTGCAGGACTCTTGTATCTATGTTATGTTTTATCTATGATATTATATTTAAAGACCAACTGACTTGTGTGCAGACTACATATCCCAGCATGCCCTGTGAGCCAAGCAGTGGTTATAGCTTCCAAACATCCACAAGATGGCATTGTGATAATACATTTATTGACTCATTAGTGATAAGCGGCAATAGGACAAGTGTGAGCAGGAGCAGATAATGAGGCATGTCCCTCCAGTGTATAAATAGTGATGTGGGTAGAAGCATCTCATGTCTTCACGGCCACCTTGCCCTGCGCCCGCTGGTATTCTTGCTGCAGTTTGGTAAGGGATGTGCGCTGCTGCTCCGATCGCTGCTCCAAGTCTTTTAGCAAAGCTTCATATCTTTTTCTATAGTGGAAGGAATGGGAAAAGTGATGAGTGGTACAAGTGCAAGACAGGAGTGGCTAGAGCGGTTTTCTGGGACTAAACTATTGATGACCGCGTGAAAGAGCCCCACCGGTCAACTGATGAGGAGCTATCCGGATGATTGGTTATCAATAGTGCAGTCCTGGACATCAAATTATTATTATATGTTACACACACTATCCTACCAGAAGTGAGTGGCCACCTGAATAAGAGTCACAAGCAGTATTATTTCAATGTTATTACTTAGTGGGGCTCCTTTAGCCCTAATGACATCAGATACTCTCCGTGGATACTTTCTACTAACATCTGATATACTTCTTCTGGTATTTCCCCTCCATTTATCTTGCAAAATATCTTAAAAGAAGATAGGAAATGTGAACATTGTCTGAGCAGATGTTCAGTAGGGATCAGCCGTGGAACATCCAGATCCACAAACATAACAGCACTGGATTGGGGACAAGGTGCGTTGTGTTGTTGGAAGTATTGCTGACCAGAGTATTGCCACGTTGTCGTCTGCAACCAACGGACCGAGACCGTGCCATGTAAGCCATCCCCAGACCATAACGGAAACTTCACCATACTAAACTGTTGGCACAAAGGTGTTCCTCAGGATCCTCCACACACCGGGACAGACATCTGACTGGAAAACGGAGTGGTGTCATTCGCTGCTCAAATGTCCAATGACGACACTCCTTGCACTGCTGTAGACTGGCCGATGCATCTTGCGAGAACTTGCCAGACATTTGCAGGATGACTGGAGGGAAATACCAGCTGAAGTGTATCAGACATTAGTAGGATGTATGCCACGGAGAGTATCTGATGTCATTAGAGGCAAAGGAGCCCCACTAAGTATTAACATATGGAAATAAATACGATGCGATTCTTGCTCAGGGGTCCGATCACTTCTGGTAGTATATGGATACACATATTGCTCAGAGGAGATTTTTGGACATAGAAGTGAAATTGCTAAACAGATCCTGCGAGAATCCAATGCTATACCTTCCAATGTAGTTGAATAGTACAGCCTCTTACTCATCTCTGAGTATTAGATTACACAGTCTACTCACACTTCTCCGTTTATATACTGCAGTCTCTTGTCAACCGTGGACTTCGCTTCTTCCAAATCTTGTTTCACCAGGACGGGCCCGATCAGTTTGTAGACGGTATTACTGTCGTCCAGCAGAGCCAGCTCCTGGAAGAGTACAACAGTGTAATACAAGCTGGTGGGCAGCAATCTTCTATCTCCAGAGCTGCTTCATGGGTTAGAGAGGCTGGACACAGGAGCACTCGGATTACTGGACGGGAGAGAACATTAACGGCTCTGGGGCGTCACATGTGATGTTCATACGACGAGATGTAGCGCCAGCCGTCAGATCCCCCTGCCCTCTGGATACACAAGAAACCAGAGCACACAGTTGGGGGCAGCACCCACCTAACACAATGATGTACCCTGCTACATGGCACCGTCCTGCTCTACAAGTACATAGCCGGACATTAGACGCTGGGACATGTAATCTAGCAACTCCCTGTGGCTGGAATCACACAACACATTTTTGAACCCAAGTCAGAAGTGGATCCAGAAGAAGGAGATGTATTTATATTCTGGAAAATGTAAAGTCACCAAATTTTTCAGCTAATCTTTTAAGGTAGTGTGAGTCAACACAGTTGGTAGCATTTGCCAATAACAACCAGCAGAATAGTGAGTGCAGCTCTGGAGTATAATACAGGATGTAACTCAGTCAGTACAGGATAAGTAATATATGTACACAGTGACTTCACCAGCAGAATAGAGAGTGCAGCTCTGGAGTATAATACAGGATGTAACTCAGGATCAGTACAGGATAAGTAATCTATGTACACAGCAACTCCACCCAGGGGGCGTAACTATAGGGGATGCGGTTGCACCCAGGCCCAGGAGCCTTTGGGGGCCCATAAGGCCTCTGTTCTCCATATAGGGAGCCCAGTACTATGAATAAAGCATTATAGTTGGGGGCCCTGTTACAGGTTTTGCATTGGGGCCCAGAAGCTTCAAGTTATGCCTCTGTGCAGCATGGTTTAGGTATGGGTACGGGTACAGATAGGGGGGGGCAGAGCCTTTAGTTACGCCCCTGACTCCACCAGCAGAATAGTGAGTGCAGCTCTGGAGTATAATACAGGATGTAACTCAGGATCAATACAGGATTCATTGCTCGGACTCTGGTGATCCAGTATAAAAGGTCCGTAGTAATGTTTGCACAAAGTGACTCCACCATCAGAGGAGAGAGTGGATCAGTGTAGCTTGTTAAGATGTGGGATCTCTGTCTTTTTCTCTACTGTTGTAGATTTTTTTTTGTATCATGTGCCATTCCCAAGTACTATAAGGATAAGTGTATACCAGACACTGCAGATCTCATCTTCTCTGCATGTCTCCAAAACCCTCCTGCACAGCAAGTCCCTCTGACATCAGTATTGGCATCACTGGGTTCCCTAGCAATGGCCTGAATACAGAAGAGTGCATCTACATTTGGGTGCACAATGCTCAGAGTGAGTGCAACGTTCTGGGCTTGTCCCCTAGATGGAGAACTGATTCAGTTGTTTGTCACAGCAAGGGATCTAACGGGTAGCACCATCACACCTGGCATGTAAATTAACACCCTGCTGGCACAAAACCCAAGCCATTAGCCCATTAAGGTGGAGCGGTTGGTTAAGCATTATTTATACAAAACAGGAAACCCCCTTTAAATCAGCTGTCCCCTCCCCCATCCAGGAGCCATGGGATCATTGTGCTGACCTCTTTCACTATGTTGTTCTCGGTTAGCTGCGCCTCCAGCTTCTGTCGGGCGGACATGCTACTGCTGATATCTGTAGAAAGAGGATGATGCAAAGCTAAATATGTTCTCTAGGATTAATAGATTCGCCCTCCTTTACAGCCATATTTAATTGCATCTAAAAAAAGGTTTTGATGAGTACAGCTCTTATGAAGATCAGTGTGTCTCCATGGTTGCAGACTGTACACAACTCTGTAGTCTGATTCTGCACTCGTCCTCCTTGCCACTTCATCCTTGCAAATGTACATTCAGCAGGAAAGAGAGGGAGCGGAGTAACATGAGCGCAGGCTCCGACTACACATGGTCTGAACGTAGTCTGTTACCATAGAGACACGCAGCTCTGCATAGGAGCTGTATATACAAAATAACAGAAGCCGTGCCGTAAACAAAAACAAGACTTACGGGAGACCACGACGCTGCCTTTCAAGGGCTTATTAATCATTATTTGTGTGTCTCTTTAATCTCCTCTGTAACCCCCTGTCCCTCTAGGTGAGGGGTCTGCGACTGATCCTTACCTTTCTGCACCTGCTGGTATTTGGTGACCTCGGCCTGCAGCCTCTCCTGTAACTGCGCCGCCATCTGTGGACAAAGACGGAGAGAAACAAGTTCAGCTTTTTATGAGATTGTAGAACTCAAATCCCAAAAGCAGTTGAGCCGCTGCGCAAAACATAAAGGAAAACAGTGCAAAGATTTGGAATATCACCCACCGTATTTAATTCCCAGCAGAACACTTCAGAGGTGGTGGGGGGGGGGGGGGGGTGAAGGGACACACTGTTCCATTTCATTAAAAAATTATACACATAACACAACACAGAGGTTGGGGCAGGATTAACAAAAGGCTGGATGAGTAAGTGGTCCTAGTGGAAACAGCTGGAGGGTCACTTCTCTACTAAGTCACATGACTGTATAGGAGGAGTATGATAGAGAGGCCGAGTCTCTCAGAGGCAAAGATGGTCGGAGGTTCACCGATCTGCGAGAAACTGTAGCTAAAAATTGTGGAACATTTTCAGAAAAATATTCCTCAGAGTAAAATTGTGAAGGCGGACTTATGGCAGTATGTAGTATAACTAGTGATGTTCAGGGGGTCTGGAGGAATTCATGTGCACAAGGGACAAGCAGGGGGCAGCATGGGCTCTACCAGCCGCCAGGCAGGATCCTGTAGTGCCAGTCCCCGCATGGTCCCGGGAATACACCAGAAGCGTCTGGGAACCCCACAACCCACACAGGTAAGTTACAGCAGGATCGTGCAAAGAAGCCGCCAGTTACCGTGCTTACCCGAAAATAAGACCCCGTCATGTTAATATTTGCCCCAAGAAGAGGCGCTGGGTCTTATGTTCAGAGGGGTCCCTGCTTCCATGTAGCTCTCAATGCGGACAGAGCATCTCTTGCTGGTGATGGGGCTTGAATACCCCTCCTCCAGCAAGCAGGGTTAGTGCAGCGGCTGCCACCATTACCGGGGAGTTGCGATGTTACAATGGCCAGTGACCGGCTGACCCCGCGCTGTACATGACACGGCGGTACGCAGTCGCTTTGCTCTGATGCCGCTTTCATGCTTTGGGCCGGCGCTGTCGGCCCAGAGTTCGGTGTTTACAGCGCATCAGCACTGGAGCCTCGGGGGAAGATCCCGCAGCTCTACTACATGAAGACCGGACAACCCGCCAGTAAGACTGCTCTGCCGGTGAAGGAGGGCAACGGCCGGGCGCTCCCGCACTATCATGGTGGGGCTGTGGGCCCCCGTGTTCCCCTCTGCCCTGAGCCCGGCACGCGCCGCGGGGATCTTACCTTACTGCCGTCCATAAGCGTGCCGCCCTCAGCTCTCACCCGGAAACACTTCCCCCCACTTCCGCCGTCACCATGGAGACCGCCGGCTGGCCCCGCCTAGTCAGCAGCGGCTCCGCGCAACTTTATTGTACAAGGAAGCGGGCGCATAACGAACAGCGGAGCGGCGAGAGGACGGATGAGGAGACCCCGGGCAGCCGCTCCCCGCAGCCTCCAGCTCAGGGTTCCCGGGATCAGTCCGACGGCACGCAACATTAAGGTGACCAGATTTTCCAGGGGACGGAGGGGTGTGGTCAGGGGCGGGGCTTATCGAGACATATGATTTTACCTCCTTTGTTATATAAATTACAGAGACCAGGAGCAAATACCGCAGCGTCTGCATCCAGGGAACAGACCACCTAGTATGGTGGTCGCGCGCCCCTCACCGCCCCCCCCCCCCGAAGGCTTCCCGCCGCGCGCCCCTCGCCGCCGCCCCCGAAGGCTTCCCGCCGCGCGCCCCTCGCCGCCGCCCCTCCCGCCGCCCCCCGCCGCCGCCCCCGAAGGCTTCCCGCCGCGAGCCCCTCGCTGCCCCCCCCTCCCCGAAGGCTTCCCACCGCGCGCCCCTCGCCGCCGACGCCCCCTGTTGGGGTCTGTCAATGGAGGCCAAATGCGAATGTTGCCTGAGTCCAAATTAAGAGGAAATATTATATCGAGTACTCGTAGATGAGAACCATAAAAAGCCACTACACACACAGTCTAGTGATATCAGTATGAATTCTAGTTTATTTTTGAATGTTTGCTAGTTTTTATGCAAGATGGAAAGAAGGCGTTTCCAAATGTTACCTGATACTTAGTTTCAATCTACTTTTGCTGACCAAGTCCACATTCCAACAGATTACAACATGGCTGTAAATCAAAAGCCTTCTAAAAAAAAGGTATCAGCAAAACGGTTTGAAGTGAACATCAAACAGTTACATATGATAATAAAGATTGACTCCATACTGTCTGAGTACATTGTTAATTACATTTCTTCCTAAATCAGAATGTAATCTTCAAGGTCCATCAACAATTTGCACATCAAAAGAGGGGGCATTGTTTCTAGTTAAACACATAAAAACTGGTTCAGCCACCTACTTAGTATTCAGTACCTGGTCAAGGGTTCAGACTTGTAGGATAGCTGAATAAAATCTAATTAATCATACATTTAGTATTTTAAAGTCATCATCCAAATAAACGCTTGAATATACCTTTTTACATATGATTCTATATCCAAATTCTACTAGCAACTTCCGGAATGTTTTACATATTTCTCATTTCCATAATACATAACATTATATAACCAAATAACTAATGTCACATTTATTACACTGTTTCCTTATCTTTCTTAAGTTAGGTTATTAAAAATATGATTGACCCCTATCACCCCCCCCCCCCCCCGAAGGCTTTCCGCCGCGCGCCCCTCGCCGCCGCCCCCCCCGCCGAAGGCTTTTCCGCCGCGCGCCCCTCGCGGCCCCCCCCCCCCCCGAAGGCTTTCCGCCGCGCGCCCCCTCGCCGCCGCCGCCTCCCCCCCCCGAAGGCTTCCCGCCGTGCGCCCCTTGCCGCCGACACCCCCCCCCCCCCAAAGGCTTCCCGCCGTGCGCCCCTTGCCGCCGACACCCCCCCCCGAAGGCTTCCCGCCGCGCGCCCCTCGCCGCCGACCCCCCCCGAAGGCTTCCCGCCGCGCGCGCCCCTCGCAGCCAAAACACCCCCCCCCCCGAAGGCTTCCCGCCGCGCGCCCCTTGCCGCCGACCCCCCGAAGGCTTCCCGCCGCGCGCCCCTTGCCGCCGACCCCCCGAAGTCTTCCCGCCACGCGCCCCTTGCCGCCGACCCCCCGAAGGCTTCCCGCCGCGCGCCCCTTGCCGCCGACCCCCCCGAAGGCTTCTCGCCGCGCGCCCCTTGCCGCCGACCCCCCCGAAGGCTTCCCGCCGCGCGCCCCTTGCCGCCGACCCCCCGAAGGCTTCCCGCCGCGCGCCCCTTGCCGCCGACCCCCCGAAGGCTTCCCGCCGCGCGCCCCTTGCCGCCCGACCCCCCGAAGGCTTCCCGCCGCGCGCCCCTTGCCGCCGACCCCCCGAAGGCTTCCCGCCGCGCGCCCCTTGCCGCCGACCCCCCCGAAGGCTTTCCGCCGCGCGCCCCTCGCCGCCGCCGCCTCCCCCCCCCGAAGGCTTCCCGCCGTGCGCCCCTTGCCGCCGACACCCCCCCCCCCCCCCCCCGAAGGCTTCCCCGCCGTGCGCCCCTTGCCGCCGACACCCCCCCCCGAAGGCTTCCCGCCGCGCGCCCCTCGCCGCCGACCCCCCCGAAGGCTTCCCGCCGCGCGCCCCTCGCAGCCAAAACACCCCCCCCCCCGAAGGCTTCCCGCCGCGCGCCCCTTGCCGCCGACCCCCCGAAGGCTTCCCGCCGCGCGCCCCCTTGCCGCCGACCCCCCGAAGTCTTCCCGCCGCGCGCCCCTTGCCGCCGACCCCCCGAAGGCTTCCCGCTGCGCGCCCCCTTGCCGCCGACCCCCCGAAGGCTTCCCGCCGCGCGCCCCCTTGCCGCCGACCCCACCGAAGGCTTCCCGCCGCGCGCCCCTTGCCGCCGACCCCCCGAAGGCTTCCCGCCGCGCGCCCCTTGCCGCCGACCCCCCGAAGGCTTCCCGCCGCGCGCCCCCTTGCCGCCGCCCCCCCGAAGGCTTCCCGCCGCGCGCCCCCTTGCCGCCAACCCCCCGAAGGCTTCCCGCCGCGCGCCCCTTGCCGCCGACCCCCCCCGAAGGCTTCCCGCCGCGCGCGCCCTTGCCGCCGACCCCCCGAAGGCTTCCCGCCGCGCGCCCCCTTGCCGCCGACCCCCCGAAGGCTTCCCGCCGCGCGCACCCTTGCCGCCGACCCCCCGAAGGCTTCCCGCCGCGCGCCCCTTGCCGCCGACCCCCCGAAGGCTTCCCGCCGCGCGCCCCTTGCCGCCGACCCCCCCGAAGGCTTCCTGCCGCGCGCCCCTCGCTGCCGCCCCCCGAAGGCTTCCCGCCGCGCGCCCCTCGCTGCCGCCCCCCGAAGGCTTCCCGCCGCGCGCCCCCTCGCTGCCGCCCCCGAAGGCTTCCCGCCGCGCGCCCCCTCGCTGCCGCCCCCCGAAGGCTTCCCGCCGCGCGCCCCCTCGCTGCCGCCCCCCGAAGGCTTCCCGCCGCGCGCCCCTCGCTGCCCGCCCCCGAAGGCTTCCCGCCGCGCGCCCCTCGCTGCCGCCCCCCGAAGGCTTCCCGCCGCGCGCCCCTCGTTGCGACCCCCCGAAGGCTTCCCGCCGTGCGCCCCATCGCCGCCGACCCCCTGAAGGCTTCCCGCCGTGCGCCCCATCGCCGCCGACCCCCTGAAGGCTTCCCGCCGCGCGCCCCTCGCCGCCGACCCCCCCCCCCAAGGCTTCCCACCGCGCGCCCCTCGCTGCCTCCCCCCTCCCCCGAAGACTGCTCGCCGCCGACCCCCCTCCCTCCCCCGAAGGCTTCCCGCCGTGCGCGCCCCTCGCCGCCCCCCCCTCCCCCGAAGGCTTCCCGCCGCGCGCGCCCCTTGGCCCCCACCCCCACACCCGGAGGCTTCCCGCCGTGCGCGCCCCTCGCCGCCGCCCCCCCCCCCCCCCCGGAGGGTTCCCGCCGCCCCCCCCCCCGAAGGCTTCCCGCCGTGCGCGCCCCTCGCCGCCGCCGCCCCCGAAGGCTTTCCACCGCGCGACCCCTCGCCCCCGAAGGCTTTCCACCGCGCGCCCCCTCGCCACCCCCCGCCCCCCGAAGGCTTCCCGCCGCACGCCCCTCGCTGCCGCCCCCCGAAGGCTTCCTGCCGCGCACCCCTCGCTGCCGCCCCCCGAAGGCTTCCTGCTGCGCGCCCCTCGCTGCCGCCCCCCCGAAGGCTTCCCGCCGCGCGCCCCCGAAGGCTTCCCGCCGCGCGCCCCCCGAAGGCTTCCCGCCGCGCGCCCCCGAAGGCTTCCCGCCGCGCGCCCCTCGCCGCTCCCGAAGGCTTCAGTGCGCCGACAGCGGGCAAGCCTTCGGGGGCGGTGATGGGAAGCGCCGACAGTGGGGACGCCTTCGGGGGCGGCGATGGGGAGTGCGGGGGGCGGTGATGGGCAGTGCCGACAGCTGGATGCCCCCGAAGGCTTCCCTCTTATCGGCGCTCCCCTCGCCGCGCCCCGGCTTCCAGGTCTCAGCCACCTGTAGTGATCTGACCTGATAAGGCTGCTTAGAACCGTCAGCTAGGGAGCGCTGACAGCGGGGAACCTTCTCAGGTGGTGAGGGGAGCGCGTGTCGTATGACATCAGCTGTGGGTACGTGCCTCATTGCCAGTCAAAATCCGCAGTGTTGTTCGGTATCTGACTGTTTTCTGGATGCTCACAAAGCGTAGATCTGCGCCACCACACAGGAATCCGAAATCAAGAATAAGGGTTTTTTTACTCACATGGTGCGAAGCTGGATCTCCACCTCCGGGAGACTAACCCGCTTGCACCGATGATCCCCGGTCGCCTGTAAAACTAAAGATGTTCCTTTGTGCAAGATCCCAAAAAATCCTCAAACGAGGAGGTGCAGCAGCAGGGAGAACCCCAGTGGGTATTGCAAACACACAAATGGGGAAGAAAGCAGATAAAACTGAAATAGAAAAATCCTCCTGCGCTCTTTCTTCGGGGTCTTGCGATCCAGTAAAGGAAACTAGCAACTCTCCACAGTATATAATATAATATATTTAATTGTACATAATAAACATATATAAAAGTCTTGCAACGCGTTTCGGCACTAATATCAGCGCCCTTTTCAAGCATGACAAAATGTAACAAACATCACTTTTTATAGGGTTACTCACATTTCATAGTGACGGAGTCCGGAGCCTGCATCGTGGGACGCCAGTCTCTCCCTCGCTGACGTATTGATCAAGCGTCGGGGGATTAGATATGACGGTTCAAGGTTCATGAAGTTACGCCATTTACGTAGCTACGTATAAATCTACACAGTTTACGTAACTATGTCCGTACGTGCTGAGATCCGGACTCCGGCTGATGAAAGTAAATTAAAACTACGCTAAATAGCAGTACACCTGCATTAAAACAATTCTAATTAGATATAATCAATCAATAAATATTCAACCTCATTTTTTCTTAAAACAGTTTTCATAAAATTTCAAACGATTAAGAAAATAGATTATCTGTATCCGTGTTTATACTGCGTATGAAATTGGTATAGCATTAGTCCTATTCTTATTAATATATATATAAAAAGAAGGAAAAAGATTTTTATCAAAATAAATATACTTATAAAAAAGGTAAATATATACACATCAAACTACGATCAGAATTTGCATAATCTTTATTCCTACCGAATGATATATTAAACCAAATATT
>NC_089846.1:75709717-75747863 GCF_035609145.1 Eleutherodactylus coqui
TATTGTCTCCATATATTTATATTCTAATGCAGTGTAATGTTGTTCCTCATATATTTTTTTTATATTTTTTCCAGCACCTCATTTAATCCAACAGGCACTAACGAATCCATTCTGTAAATCCAGAACATTTCTCTGGCTTTAAGTTGTGCCTAAAGGAATGATTGCGGATATGTTCTAATGGTGTGATGCGCAGGTCCTTGGGATTTTTCTGATGTTCTATTGCAAAATGCTGTGAAACACTATGTTTCATATAACCCATAGATACGTTAAATCTATGGTGGTTTAATCTAGAACTTAGAGTGTTGGTGGTGCGCCCAATATATTGCAATCTACATGGACACTCTATTAGGTAGATTATAAAACGGGAGCAACAATTCAGGAATTGGTTTATTTTTACATTCTTCTTTTCTCTATTACAATAGACCTCTTTCCTTCCTTGTCCAATACTGTCACAACACTTACAGCGCTTCCTTCCGCATTTACACACTCCAACCGTTTTAGGTATATTACATATTTCTTTCTGAAATTTTTTTACCGGATTTGAGGGAGCTAATGCATTTTGCAGAGTTTTATTCCTCCGATAGACAATTTTCGGTTTGTTTTGAATTTCTCTGTGGAGTATTGGGTCTCATTAAAATTTCCCAATTCTTTTTCAGGATTTTTTTCAATAAGATTATGTTGTGAATTATATTTTGTAACAAATAAAACGTTTTTTTGGGTATCAAATTTATCTTTTTTCTTCTGAGTTTTTTCTGTATGGTTTAAGTCCATGCCGGCTTTATTATATGCGGCTTCAATCAGTTCAGGAGGGTAGCCTTTATTTTTAAATCGCTCCTTTAAAATTTGTGCTTGGGATGAATACATATTGATGGTGGAACAATTCCTGCGTATCCTCCTGAACTGCCCGAAGGGGATGTTTATTTCCCACTCTTTTTTGTGATTTCTGTCATGAAGAAGACTTTGCATATGCTTTAAAATAGATTAATATAGAGGAAATTAACATATTGTTCCGCAAATTTGAAAAAATCAAAAGAGATCTGAAAGATTTTGAACAAGAAACATTTTTTTCATGGGAATATAAGAAACATGGCAATCAACAAACACATACACCCAAAATCAATTCACAGGAACATAAAAACAAAAGTAAAAATAAGAATAAAAACAATTTGTGGTCGGGTAAAACAAGAGTTTTCACGAATCACAATAGATTAGATACACAGGAGTCAATGAAACCAAGAACTGAGAATAGAGTAATATTGGATAAGAACAATAAAACTAACAACAAAATTAAAAATAAAAACAAAGAGGAAAATAAGACAACAGATACACGAAAGGTTAATATAGAAAAGAACACAATAAAAAGAAAAAGCATAGTAAAACACACCAATTTAGTGATTGAGAGCTCAGATGAACAGCCATCCACATCTGAAACATCTTTAAAATTAATAGAAAAACACAAAAAGAATAGAAGCACCCCATCAGTGCAGAGTTCTCCAAGGAAAACTTTATGTCAGATCTCTTCACAAAACACTCCGGTTAAAGTATCTTCCCCTCTATTGATAGAATTTTCACCTTCAGTTGTAGAAATTAATCATTGTAGTCAGGAAAAACAACATGTAAAAAGAAAAAAAGTTACGACAATATCCCCTAAAAGAGATACACGACACCCTATAGAAACTCATTTATTATGCTCCCCATTAGCAGATTCCCCCCCTAATTTTTTAGAGATAAGTGCATCGGATTTATTAAAATCCGATCTAAGCAACAAACAATTCAACATAAACACCGTGCCACAAACACAGATACGACAAACGATAGACCCTTTACTCCCATTATTGACAGCGACACCGACGCACTCTACTCTAATCCAGTCGAAAAAAATATTCCAATTCTACCAACCACTGTCCCCAATGAGAACAACGAAAAAAAGAAGTCTGCAAGAAGAAGGGGAAAAAGAGGGGGTAAACGTGTCCACAAAAATAATCAAAAAATCGAAACTGAATGCCTAGTAATAGATAATCAGGAAGCTAGAAAAATAGGTATATTTAATCTCTCCAAACATATCTTATTACGGAAGGAAGCTGAGATTCTTGCGAAAGGCTATCCTTTTGCCCCTCAAAACAGGCAGATTTATACGACCTATTTGTGGACTTAAACTCTCTAGTCAGAAACCTCCCGTTGAAGAGACACTTTGCATTACAAGTGGATAATCGTCCATCTAACAGTGAGACGATTAAGCCGTTTGATATATGCGACCCTATTTTAACTGACTTAAAACCGAAAAGTCACTTCTTTCCTATTGAGAGTAAAGGCAAATTCATTGATTTGTTTTACCAGAGTGTTTTGGATGATTTTTCTATTATGTGCAACAATAGAAATAGCAGTATCTCAAATATGGACAGAAAAGAATTAACTATCAGAAAATAAGAAGATTATTATTAAAAAAGCGGATAAAGGGGGAGGCACAGTAATAATGGATAGGGATTATTACAATAGAGAAGCCATGAGAATATTGAGTGACGAAAGTTACTATAAAAAATTATTTCACGATCCACCGAAAAAAATTTCAGAAGCCCTGTATGTGTTTATGGAAAAAGCTCTGGAAAACAACTGTATTTCAAAAGATGAATACAAATTTATGTATAATCGTAATCCAGAGATCCCTTATTTTATTTTTTACCTAAGGTGCACAAAGACACTTTAGAACCACCAGGGCGACCTATAACCTCAGGTATCTCTATAACAAGCCCCCTTTCAGAATACATTGATGAAAACCTCCAGAGATATGTAATCCATTTACCATCTTATATTAAGGATACGGGACATGTTTTAACCCTTTTAAAAGACATTACTTGGAGAGACACGTCAATTTGGGTGACATTGGACGTGTCTTCCCTTTATTCTAATATTTTACACCATTTAGGTTTGGAAGCGATATCATATTTTCTAGAAAATGATCCCCTTATGCCGCCTAAACAAAAAAAAATGTTTAATAGAAGCCATTAGTTTTATTCTTAATAATAATTATTTTACTTATAATGAAGGATTTTACATGCAGACTAGGGGCACAGCAATGGGGACAAAATTTGCCCCTAGTTATGCTAATTTATTTATGGTTTTTTTCGAAAGAAATGTTTTTTATGATGATAGAATCTCGTTTTATAGGCGTTTTATCGACGACATTTTATTTATTTGGGAGGGTACCCTGGAAGATCTTAATGAGTTTATTTTTAAGATCAACGACAATAAATTTAATTTAAAATTTGAATGCAATATTAGTAGAACTGAAGTAGTTTTTTTAGATTTGGTTTTAACAGCCAAAGAAGGTAAAATACAGACACGTACCCACTTCAAACCCACGGACTGCAACAGCTTTTAAAATTTTTACAGCTGTCACAAAAAAGAGTGGGAAATAAACATCCCCTTCGGGCAGTTCAGGAGGATACGCAGGAATTGTTCCACCATCAATATGTATTCATCCCAAGCACAAATTTTAAAGGAGCGATTTAAAAATAAAGGCTACCCTCCTGAACTGATTGAAGCCGCATATAATAAAGCCGGCATGGACTTAAACCATACAGGAAAAAAAACAGAAGAAAAAATATAAATTCGATACCCAAAAAAACGTTTTATTTGTTACAAAATATAATTCACAACATAATCTTATTGAAAAAAATCATGAAAAAGAATTGGGAAATTTTAATGAGATCCTATACTCCACAGAAAAATTCAAAACAAACCGAAAATTGTCTATTGGAGGAATAAAACTCTGCAAAATGCATTAGCTGCCTCAAATCCGGTAAAAAAAATTTCAGAAAGAAATATGTAATATACCGTATATACCGGCGTATAAGGCGACGGGGCGTATAAGACGACCCCCCAACTTTCACCTTATACGCCGGTATACAGTGGAGAAAAAAAAAAAATTCATTACTCACCTCCCCCGGCGTTCTGTCGCGCTCCGGCAGGATGTCGCTCGCTCCTCGTCCCCGGCGCAGCATTGCTTTCTGAATGCGGGGCTTGAAATCCCCGCTTCCAGAAAGCTAATACACACGCCGGCAGCCATGACATCATTGAATGGCTGTGATTGGCTAAAACGCACGTGGCTTCAGCCAATCACACTATTCAATGACATCATTGAATGGGTGTGATTGCTAACACGTGCGCCTTCAGCCAATCACAGCCATTCAATGCTGTCATGGCTGCCGGCGTGTGTATTAGCTTTCTGGAAGCGGGGATTTCAAGCCCCGCATTCAGAAAGCAATGCTGCGCCGGGGACGAGGAGCGAGCGACATCCTGCCGGAGCGCGACAGAACACCGAGGGAGGTGAGTAATGAAATTTTTTTTTTTACACTTTTTTTTTTTTTGGATTACCGGCGTATAAGACGACCCCCGACTTCAGAGCAGATTTTTCGGGGTTCAAAAGTCGTCTTATACGCCGGTATATACGGTACCTAAAACGGTTGGAGTGTATAAATGCGGAAGGAAGCGCTGTAAGTGTTGTGACAGTATTGGACAAGGAAGGAAAGAGGTCTATTGTAATAGAGAAAAGAAGAATGTAAAAATAAACCAATTCCTGAATTGTTGCTCCCGTTTTATAATCTACCTAATAGAGTGTCCATGTAGATTGCAATATATTGGTCACACCACCAACACTCTAAGTTCTAGATTAAATCAGCATAGATTTAATATATCTATGGGTTATATGAAACATAGTGTTTCACGGCATTTTGCAATAGATCAGAAAAATCCCAAGGACCTGCGCATCACACCGTTAGAACATATCCGCAATCATTCCTTTGCACAACTTAAAGCCAGAGAAATGTTCTGGAGTTACAGAATGGATTCGTTAGTGCCTGTTGGATTAAATGAGGTGCTGGAAAAAATAAAAAAAAAATATGAGGAACAACATTACACTGCATTAGAATATAAATATATGGAGACAATATTTGGTTTAATATATCATTCGGTAGGAATAAAGATTATGCAAATTATGATCGTAGTTTGATGTGTATATATTTACCTTTTTTATAAGTATATTTATTTTGATAAAAATCTTTTTCCTTCTTTTTATATATATTAATAAGAATAGGACTAATGCTATACCAATTTCATACGCAGTATAAACACGGATACAGATAATCTATTTTCTTAATCGTTTGAAATTTTATGAAAACTGTTTTAAGAAAAAATGAGGTTGAATATTTATTGATTTATTATATCTAATTAGAATTGTTTTAATGCAGGTGTACTGCTATTTAGCGTAGTTTTAATTTACTTTCATCAGCCGGAGTCCGGATCTCAGCACGTACGGACATAGTTACGTAAACTGTGTAGATTTATACGTAGCTACGTAAATGGCGTAACTTCATGAACCTTGAACCGTCATATCTAATCCCCCGACGCTTGATCAATACGTCAGCGAGGGAGAGACTGGCGTCCCACGATGCAGGCTCCGGACTCCGTCACTATGAAATGTGAGTAACCCTATAAAAAGTGATGTTTGTTACATTTTGTCATGCTTGAAAAGGGCGCTGATATTAGTGCCGAAACGCGTTGCAAGACTTTTATATGTTTTTTATGTACAATTAAATATATTATATTATATACTGTGGAGACTTGCTAGTTTCCTTTACTGGATCACAAGACCCCGAAGAAAGAGCGCAGGAGGATTTTTCTATTTCAGTTTTATCTGCTTTCTTCCCCATTTGTGTGTTGCAATACCCACTGGGGTTCTCCCTACTGCTGCACCTCCTAGTTTGAGGATTTTTTGGGATCTTGCACAAAGGAACATCTTTAGTTTTACAGGCGACCGGGGATCATCGGTGCAAGCGGGTTAGTCTCCCGGAGGTGGAGATCCCGCTTCGCACCAGGTGAGTAAAAAAAACCCTTATTCTTGATTTCGGATTCCTGTGTGGTGGCGCGGATCTACACTTTGTGAGCATCCAGAAAACAGTCAGATACCGAACAACGCTGCGGATTTTGACTGGCAATGAGGCACGTACCCACAGCTGATGTCATACAACACGCGCTCCCCTCACCACCTGAGAAGGTTCCCCGCTGTCAGCGCTCCCTAGCTGACGGTTCCAAGCAGCCTCATCAGGTCAGATCACTACAGGTGGCTGAGACCTGGAAGCCGGGGCGCGCCGACAGTGGGAAGTCTTCGGGGGCGGCGAGGGGAGCGCCGACAAGAGGGAAGCCTTCGGGGGCATCCAGCTGTCGGCGCTGCCCATCACCGCCCCCTGCACTCACCATCGCCGCCCCCGAAGGCGTCCCCGCTGTCGGTGCTTCCCATCGCCGCCCCCGAAGGCTTCCAGCTGTCGGCGCACTGAAGCCTTCGGGAGCGGTGGGGGGCACGCGGCAGGAAGCCTTCAGGGGCGGCGAGGTGCGCGCGTAGGGAAGCCTTTGGGGGCGGCAGCGAGGGGCGCGCGGCGGGAAGCCTTCGGGGGGCAGCAGCGAGGGGCACGCGGCGGGAAGCCTTCGGGGGGCAGCAGCGAGGGGCACGCGGCGGGAAGCCTTCGAGGGGCACGCGGCGGGAAGCCTTCGGGGGGCGGCAGCGAGGGGCGCGCGGCGGGAAGCCTTCGGGGGGCGGCAGCGAGGGGCGTGCGGCGGGAAGCCTTCGGGGGCGGCGCGCGGTGGGAAGCCTTCGGGGGCGAGGGGCGCGCGCAGCAGGAAGCCTTCGGGGGCGAGCGCGTCGGGAAGCCTTCGGGGGGGGCGGGGTACGGCGGCGAGGGGTGCGCGGCGGGAAGCCTTCGGGGGCGGCGGCGGGAAGCCTTCGGGGGCGGCGGCGGGAAGCCTTCGAGGGCGGCGGCGAGGGGCGCGCGCGGCGGGAAGCCTTGGGGGGGGGCGGCGGCAAGGGGTGAGCGCGGCGGGAAGCCTTGGGGGGGGGGGCGGCGGCGAGGGGCGCGCGGCAGGAAGCCTTCGGGGGGGGGCCGAGGGGTGCGCAGCGGGAAGCCTTCGGGGGGGCGGCGGCAAGGAGCGCGCGCGGCGAGAGGACTACGGGGGGGAGGGGCGCGCGCGGGGGGAAGACTTTTATATGTTTTTTATGTACAATTGTACAATTAAATATATTATATTATATACCGTGGAGACTTGCTAGTTTCCTTTACTCGATCGCAAGACCCTGAAGAAAGAGCGCAGGAGGATTTTTCTATTTCAGTTTTATCTGTTTTCTGGATGCAGGATTTGCCATGGAAATTTCCACTGTAGCATTTCAGCCATGTGCGAACGTAGCCTAAGTCAGCCAGAGGTACGCTGCCACATAGTGACCCTAGTAGAAATAGTGTCCCCCACAGTGGTCTCAGTAGTAATAGTGTCCCCCACAGTGGCCTCAGTAGCAATAGTGTCCCCCACAGTGGACCTCAGTAGTAATAGTGTCCCCCACAGTGGACCTCAGTAGTAATAGTGTCCCCCACAGTGGACCTCAGTAGTAATAGTGTCCCCCACAGTGGACCTCAGTAGTAATAGTGTCCCCCACAGTGGACCTCAGTAGTAATAGTGTCCCCCACAGTGGACCTCAGTAGTAATAGTGTCCCCCACAGTGGGCCTCAGTAGTAATAGTGTCCCCCACAGTGGGCCTCAGTAGTAATAGTGTCCCCCACAGTGGGCCTCAGTAGTAATAGTGTCCCCCACAGTGGCCTCAGTAGTAATAGTGTCCCCCACAGTGGCCTCAGTAGTAATAGTGTCCCCCACAGTGGTCTCAGTAGTAATAGTGTCCCCCACAGTGGTCTCAGTAGTAATAGTGTCCCCCACAGTGGTCCCAGTAGTAATAGTGTCCCCCACAGTGGCCTCAGTAGTAATAGTGTCCCCCACAGTGGCCTCGACCCAAGTGGTAACGGTGACCCCCTTCACCCCCCTCCCTTCCCCCCACACACACGCACACACAGCAGTTCCAGTAGTATTAGAGACCCCTGATATACTTACCTTCTCCTCCTGGTCTTCTGAGCGCCGCTGCAGATGGAAGTGTGTGCACCTGCAGCAGCGCCTCCTCTCTTCTCCTCTCCTTTTGCGGAACCAAAGAGGAGAGAAAGATTCCGGATGCACACGCTGCCGTCAGTGTGTGCATCCGCTGGAGAGCTGCACGCAGAGTGATTACCAGCCAGGGAGCCGCAGCACACCAGCTGGTAATCACTTTAGTAGTGACCAGACATCTTGAAAGCGGAATAAATGGCAGTCCTGGTGGAAAGTGGGACTGTCTCGCCTAAATCGGGACATCTGGTCACCTTACAACACAGACGGAGGATAAACTTCTGAACGATCATGTTCCCACAGTTCTGCATCTTGTGCGGCGCAATAACTGGGCTGTCAGTAATTACCCCGCTTCCTCGAAAATAACACAGGGTCTTATATCAATATTTGCTCCATTTTTTAAGGCAAATACAGACGGGTCAGAGGCCGCAGGAGATTACGTCTCTGACCGTGGGCGGCGACCCGGTTGCGGACGCTCGCCATTGGGCATGTGTAGTACAGGTTTTTAAAAATATATATTTGTGACTCCCACGCCGTTGCTAGGCGATGATGCAGTTACCTGCGACCTGTCCGCAGTGTCAATTATGAATGGGCTGCGCATCAGGCGGCTTCCAGTGACTTGAATGGAGGCCGTATGGGTGGAATCCGCGCAAAAATAAAACGCGCTGTGGTTTTAAATCCACTTGCGGAAATCACAATAGCTGTTCGCTCATCTAAGCAGACATGTGAAACCTCTATCTTTCAATACCGTGGCGCCTGCGCCGGTGACGATCACGAATTCTGCAATAGACAGTATTGTTTCATTCAAAAACGCCTCACTTCTGTAAAAAAGCGACCCTCAGGCGTGTTTCACGCACGTCAGACAATCGCAAGCGTTTCCCATTGATGTCAGTGGGAAACGTCACATGCAACCGGCAAAGCCATGCGATCTTTAAATGAGCGAGGCGGTCCGTGGGAACATCAATAGAACGCGCTGCGATATTTTTTTTTCCCCTTGCAGTGAAGAAAAAATCGCTCATGTGAATAAGTCAGTTCAAAAGAATGGAGTTCATATTTGTGCGCATTTTGTGTGTCACGCAATGCACCAAACCTGCGCGAGATTCTGGCTCGTGTAAATAAGCCCTCCTGGTTTTTGGGAGGTGAAATGAATAAAGGCAACATTTTTGCTCCGTTTTTTTTTTTGTAGCTTTTTTAATTGCAACATTTGCGATGCAGGATAAAAAGTGCGTTCAGTTTATTGTACGGGTCACTGATTGTGACGATGGCAAACGTGGGTACGGCAACATCCCGGGGTGGGGAGGGGTTTAAGGTATGTTCACATGGCTGATTTTTTTTCTTTTTGCATAAACCCCATCTCCCCCATGTATTTGTAGCAGAGCTCTAAAGCCGAGTCATTCGGCAACGCAGGATCGCATACTAATCCGCAGCAATAACCACGGCACAGATCCCACTGTATAACTATGGCGCGGTCCGCGCTACAATCAGTGGCAGTATATGGATTTCAGTGCAGAAACTGCATGAAATGGACGCTGTCTGGACAAGGCCTAGTTGTTTCCTGCTGTCCTAAGACTACAGCCTGCATGATGGTTGTCGTTCACTTACAGCTGGAGGAGGTGGGCGTATAGACCTGCTGGACAGAAGAAGGGCGTACCTCTTGTATGGCCTCGGGGCGCAGGTCCTATTAGGGTGTGGCCGCCTTCACATGTGCAATTAAAGGGAACCCGGGGTTATGTAATCACATTTCAGTCATCGGAAGCGCTGACTCATGTGCTAATAGATATGGTTTGTGTTGCAGACGTGGAGAACCTGCCCGGAGCGAAGCCTTCAGATACATGGTATCCAGTCCAGAGGAGCTGGGCCGCTCGCTGCCCGTAACAAGGACCCCTTCACATTATTATGCCGGTCAGTGCCATCACCGCGGGAACAAACCTGTGGGTTTTAATGTTGTATTAATTTAAAAAAAAAATGTTTTTCTTAAAAAAAAACTGAAGCCAATATCTTTTTTGGTTCTTCGGACGATTAGGCTTTGTGGTGGGCTGCAGTTCTTCATTAGTACGATTCTGAGGTACATGTGACTTTTTAATTACTTTTTATTCCATTGTTTTAAAGTGACCGGATGAATAAAACAGCGCAGATCCGCCATCGTGTGTTTTTTCTTTCTGTGTCCTGTGTGATAAATAGTGGAATATTTTTATTGTTCAGACTTTTTATTAAGGTTTTCATAAATCAGACAAACATATGAGGTCTCGCAGGACCTCAAAAATATAATAAGTAGCATACATAATGCCTAAACCGTGTGGAATATTTTTATGTTGGACTTTTGCAAATACGATACCAATTGTGTTTTTTTTTTTTTTTTTACTGATTTTTTTTCAGATTAACAATGTAAAGTTTTGTTTTGAACTCTTATTTTTTTAAATGTTTTTAAAAGATTTCATTAAACTTGCAGTATATAGTGTTTTATGGTTTCCTCTTGCATGGCAGCCCTAGATGCTGTCAGTAGGCCTTGGGCAGCCAATTGGGTAACCAAGTCCCCTCCATACACTCTTTGTGACACATTGATAGTGGATTGCTGACGTCTCAGTTTACTGTTTACACGACACAAAAACTTACTCTGCATCCCTGTGTTTTTCAGCAATGTGCACCCCACAAGTTGTCTGTAAGACCCCGGAATGATCATATGACTCGGAGTACTGTGGATGTCTTCAGGGGTCCACAACCGCTGGATGGCCAGAACTGATGCGGGATTAGGTCTTCTATCTCAGCTTCGCCAGCTTCCATGTTCTGTCCATGATATGTAAGAAGACTCTTCTGCGGGCCATCATGCTCCCACGTCCCGCCGCCTGCCTGCGTCTGCTTCACATCCACCGCCGGAGCTGGCCACTTGTCTTCCTTCTAGTTGCTCTGTTACTTTTTCTCAGTGTCTCGGGGTATCTTGAAGAGTTCCTCTCTGGGATCCTTTCCATCTGTCACTCCACACCTTCTCATGTGCCTTCACCTCAAGTCTTGAACGTTCCCATCCCTCCATTCCTGCTGTCCCCTGCCAGCGCCTGTTCGTCTCCTCCATTTCTGCTCATCTTGGTGTCCAGTGCCCCTTCCCACAGAGACAGGAGGGATGCGATCCGTCAGACGTGGGGGAGCCTCAGTTCCTCAACTGCCTCCGCTTCTCTGACCCTCTTTGTCCTGGGAGTACCAAAGTCCCCAGAAGAAAGGGCGGCGCTGATGCACGAGGCGGTGACTCACAGGGACATCATCCAAGCCAACTTCACAGATACTTACCGGAACCTGACACTGAAGACGGTCACAGGGCTGACATGGGCATTGGAAAAATGCAAAGGAGCGCAGTACCTGTTCAAGACGGACGATGATGTTTTTGTCAATACGGTGCTTTTATCACAGTTCTTAAGAGGAAAGTATGGTCTTCAGTACATGGGGCGCCTGCACTGGCACGTGAGCCCAACCAGGGACCGAGACCACCAACATTACGTATCACATGAAATGTACGGAGATAGCTACTTCCCACCCTACTGCAGTGGCACTGGCTACATATTGTCTCATGGAGCCGCTAGACTCATCTTGGAGCAGGTCCGGAGTGGCCCATGGCTGCCACTGGAGGATGTGTATATCGGGATCTTAGCCCAGGCAGCTGGCATTGCTCCGAGTCACGTTGCAAAGATTGCAGGATCCCTTACGGTGGCGCATAGCACTTGCTGCTATCGAATCATGTTCACCTCTCACAAACTGACACCGAAGGCCATGCAGGAGGCTTGGAACATGCTGAAGGAGGCCGGGAGTCACTGGTGCCCCTCGGTGCTTCTACTGTATTGTAAATTATTTAGCAGTTGGTAGAAGGAGGAGTCTGAGCGACACTTCCAATGTCCTGGACCGGCAGTACTTGTGGTGGTCATTCCCTGATCTCGTCCATATATATATGCCATGATAACCAGTTGCACCCAAGAGCCTTGGACGTAACTCTCGTTGGATAGCAAACAGATACTAGTCCGTGTGCTGTCACATTTACAAGGGCACAACACATTAACATGCATTGTCCATGAAACAGACAGGAATAGGACCTGCCCTGAGGTTTTCACGTAGTTCATGGGCCCGTGTAAAAAAAACAGCATTATACGTAGCTTCATAGGCCTATAATTGGGCTGTGTGCTGCTTATGGATTAACTCGGACAGCACATATACTCAAATACGGCAGCGTGCCTGGAGGCCTTCCACAAACTGGGATAATATAACACCGGTCATCATCTTGGGGTCTGTTCACACACAGCAAATTTGTTACAGAACTTTCTTCATCTGTCTCGTTCGTCTGAAAGGAGCTTGCAGAAATCCAATTGCCACCAGAGCGACCTCATGGCGAGAACGAACGGATGTCCAGTTGTAGTCATTTCTCCGACAAATCTGCTGGCATATGTGAGAAAATGGATTGAAGCATTCCGTTCCCCCGGGACATTTTTGGTGCCAGTTTTAATGTTGTGTCAATTTATACATGTGGTTTTCATATCCTATAGAGGAGCCCATAGGGAGAAATGACAAAAAAAAACTCTGTGACCGGAACATACAGTCTTTACATTCCAAGATAAATGGCTGGAACTGATCACCGACCAAACAGCAAGCAAGTTGATGTACCTGCGCAGAGGATCCGCTGACTGTTTCTCATAGTTTCGCTCATTCAAATGATTGTTGGACTGCCAAGAAAGCATGCCTCGTCTAAGAAGCACTGGGTTATAAGACTCAAGATCGGTACAAAATGAGGACCGCAAAATTCTCCAGCCGCATACCCCATAAGATGCCAGATTTATTTATCCCTTCCATGTGACTCGTTATCTGTACAGATCCATAGAAAAACAAACTGAAATCTTTTAGGTTGTGAGAAAAAGTTAAACAATGTGGTTGCATAAATATACACACCCTAAAACTAACACTTTGTTAATTCACCCTTTGACTTTATGGCAGCAGTCAGTCTATATGGGTCGGTGTCTGTCAGCGTGGCACATCTTCACTTTCCTTACAAAAGCTCCAAATTTGTCAGATTGTGAGGGCATCTGGTGTGTAGCGCCATCTACAGGTCACCTACAGATCTTGAATGGTATTCAGGTCTGGGCTCGGGCCGGGCCATCTCAAAACTGTGATCTTCTCCTGGTGAAGCTGTTCACTTGGTCTGCTTTGGGTCATCGGGTTGAAAGGTGAAATTCATCTTCAGCTTTTAACCGAGGCCTGAAGGTTTTGGGCCACAATAGACTGATATTTGGAACTGTCCAGAATTTCCTCCACCTTGACTAAAGCCCCAGTCCCAGCAGCAGTACAGCCCCCACATAATACTGCCCCCCACCAACCTCACTGCAGGTTGGTGGTCTTCTGGCGATGGCAGGGTTGGCTTTACGCCAAACATACTTTCGGTCTCATTAGACAGAACACGTTCTCCATGGACTTCTGCCAGATGTGAAGAACACAGCCGGCTTGGATGTTCTTCTCTGTTATATAAGGCTTCCGCCTCGCCCCCACAGCCCAGACATATGAAGAATACGGGAGATGGTTGTCACATGACTACACAACCAGGACTTGCCAGAAACTGCTGCAGCTCCTTTAATGTTGCTGTCGGCCTCCAGGACCAATTTTCTTCTAGTCTTTTTATCATGTGCCCCATGGTATATGTAATGCCTTGGAGATTACTTGGTCTCCTTCTCCTGACTGACACCTTCCAACAATCAGATCCCTTTGATGATCTGTAAGATATTTACCTACCAACTAAGAAAATGTCAGGAAATCTTCCTAGAAGAGCCGAACTTTATATGGGGACCCAGAGTCCCTGTAAATAATGGCAGCGAAGTGCTGACTGTTATCTATCAGGAGGTTACATGTGATTGGCTTATACTGACCACAAACACATCCCCAAATATAAGAGGGTGGGAACCACACTAGTTTAGTTTTGCTATTTTTCCACCCTAAAAGATGTATCTGTATTTCCGTAGAATTGTACAGATAACGGGGAATATGGAGGGAAATCTGAAGTGATTCGTCTTTGTCAGTTTTTTTTAACATGACGGACACTTGTCATTTTAACCGGGGTGTGCGGACCTTTTATATCCACTGCGTCTTGTTCTACGTCTGGGAGTAGATGTGATGCACTTGGGTTGTGTTCACACGTTGCGGGTTGCAGCTATTAGTTGCAGTGATTTCTGCTCCATTCTCATTGATCTGAATGTGGCTTGCAGAAATCCATGCTTCTGAACCAAGTCCATTCACATGCAGACATCTAGTCCCCACATATATTCTGCCCAATGTGACTTTAGAACAATGGCCTTGCAGCCACCAACGGGTGCCATACGTACAGATATAGTCACCTAGTAGCTGCGCTTACTCCTCCGTACATACAACCTGATGGAGCGGAACTATTTTTTGTCAGCTTGGTATGGGAGTATCCTTGTACCTCAGAGTCCCTGCTGAGAAGGGACAGATGGATGAAGGAAAAAATAGTTTAGCAAAAGTGGTTTCTTTAAAAAAACAAACAAAAAAAAAACACTTTTGCAAAACATTTTTTTTTTTTTTGTCTTGGTGAGACAGCAGACGCGGGTGTCTAGATGCCAAGACCCCTACTCTTCAAGCGCTGTTCTCCTTCAGCTGTAATCATCGTTTCTCAGCGTCTGAAGACGGCTCATTAAAGTGTATAGATGTGTATCAACCTCTCTTCAGCTCCCAAGAAGAGCTGAGGAGTGACGATCACAGCCAAAGGTCGCATCGCTTGGCTTGGCACTTTCGCCCATCCATTTCGGCGGGGGTCTCCGCTCATGGACTCCTACTGTTTGAAACCTCTGATATTTCACTGAGACATAACAAAAACATTTATAAAGGTGCAGTTACTCTGCAGTGGCTGAATGGTAATAGTACAGCGCCTACCGGTGGAGTAGAGCAGTATTAGGGCTGGGAGCATTAGAACAAAGTAAAGGACCAGCAGGGGAGGAAGCCTTAGATGTTTAGGCTACAGATTTATTGTGCAGTTACTGGCCAAGGTTTTTTTTTCTGTTTACAGGTGAAATGTGTTTTTAAAAAAGTTTCTTTCAGTAAAAAGAAAGCGTGTCCAAAAACCGCAGCAAAACACGTGTGATTTCTCTGTTGTTTTAGAGGGGGACCTAGAAGTCATGAGGGTAGGCTGCTGCTGCTGCGAGGAGGCTGGCTCCTCCAATGCAGGTTATACCTCCCGTGGGCGCTGATAGTTTAGCGTCCTTTCACACTGGATCACTGTTGAGTTAATCGCCTGACATTTGTTGCTACATGAGCAATAATCGGCCACTGCGTGGAGATGGAGCGCGCCAAAGATTGCTTCTGGCCACCCACCCTCATTCAGAATAACAGGCATTCTCTCATAGATGTAACCAATGCCTATTCACACGTGTCTATCTAATCGTCAATTGAATTACAAATTATTGTTGGTCTGTGTCGCTGGCAGTGTTTACACTGAATCTTTATCGTTCAGTTTCCAATGATCCAGTAATAAACAGAATAATAATCATTCTTTGTAAAGGGCCCTTTTATTCTGGCGCGATTATCACCTAATCCTCGCTGGAAACAGCCAATTCGGGGAATAATTGAACCACGTTGACCCAGCCACCGACAGGGCGCTGAGCGAGAAATCTCTCACCTGTCACAGTCGCTTAGTTTTTAGCAAAACTAAAAGCGGAGAAATTATTGGGCCGTATAAACAGGAGCCGCTGAATGTTTGAGCGACTCTCACTGTCAATAGAGGTAGACCGGCCTGCAGCGATCTTCGGTCACTCTTTATCCATTGACTGGAACGACTATCGCTCCTGTGTAAAGCGCAGGAGCGATAGTCATTAGGTATTCGGGGGGGGGGGGGCTAGCTGTCAGGCGCAGAAGTGTAAAGGTACCTTTAGTGTGATTAGGAAGCAGACACTGACCTGCCCTCTCGAGGTCCATTCTACCTAGTATTCTAGTTCAGATCCATCTTCTACTTTAAGTTCAGCCTCCTCGGACTCTACCAGATGCTCATCTAAGGTCTGACAACATAGAGGCCATTCGCAGAGTCCTGTGCCTTAAGGCCTTGAATGCCAACGCAGATTCACAGCGGTTTCTAGTAGGACTTTCCTTTACAGGGACTCTTTTGTTCAGTGCCAAACCCCACAAAATTATCTCTGAATCTCCTTCCTCAGTCCAGACGGAAATGTCCCAACCTTAGTCGCACATTGGCTCTTTTTTCGGTTCTTTCGCTCGTTCTTTTTTCCTGGCTTAAAGGCCATCTGCTTACCAGTAGAACTGAAGGCCTTCCTTCAAGCCTCGCTCCTCCCGACAACCTTGTGGCCAACCCTGCTGCACCTCTTCCAAGTCAGGAGCTCGCAGGCCTGCATCTTCATGAAGGAGAGCCCCATCTAAGTTTTACACTCGGGCGGGAGGCTTCTTTTCAGGGATGTCTGGTTATCGGTGGTCCAAGACTCCTAGCTCAGGGAATTCGCTTCCACTGGCTATAAAGTAGTTTTCCTCTATTTCTTGCTATTGATTCTTTCAATCACGCCTATCTCGTCTCACTTCAGATTATAAGCAGGTTCTTTGCTTCTGAATTGCGGTGTCATAGTCCAAGTTCCACTTCTGGAGAGATTCACGGGTTTCTAGTTAAACCTGTTTGACGGTCCCAAGAAGGATAAATTGGCCCATCCCATCATGGACCGGAAGTTACTGAACAGACATGTGCAATTACCCCATTTCCGGGGCACCCACCTACATGTCCCCACCCTTCCCCTATCATCAACAGTTTGTCTGCTTTTCAGTCTAGCCTGCACACTTTAATTTTTTCGCACTCCCATTTGGGATGGCGGTGGTTCCTTGCATCTTCATGAAGATCATGGCCATTTTGAGAGCTCGAATTCTCTCTTTAGTGGAACACCATGTCCCGGCATTCTACCACCCCGGGGTGGAAAAATGGACCTCCAACTACCGCAGTTGCAAGCTGCTGCCTCTCAGGGAGTGATCCCTCTACCGAGAAGTGTTCTGCATGATACCAGTGTTGGAGCAGTCTGTACATCGCTCTTCTTGCCTCTTGTCTGAACTACATTTTACGGCTGATATCCAGAGCCTGGACCCTCCTTTATTTACAAAAGACACTAGTAACTCCTTGGATCCCCTTCTCTTCACTCCTTCTACTACTGCAAATATGAAAATCAAGTCAGAAGGAGATCCAGCCACAATCGTGGATCAGGCCAGGCCGAGATGCTTCTAGTATGCGGATGTGATCTCGTCAGAGATTCTCTATGACCCCTTCCAGATCCTTCAGATCTCCTTTCTCAGAGCCTTCTCCACCCAAATATAGGGTTTTTCAGTTTAATGGCATGGCTGTTTTAGCTGCAGTCTTAAAGGCCAATGGCTTTTTGGATGAGGTCATTCAAACCACAAGACAATAAAGCCATCATCCTGCTGAATTTGGCACAGGATCTGGAAGGGTTATTTTCGGTGGTACGAGGAGAATCTTCTCTCTTCCGTGATCTCATCCCTCCCTTCGATCTTCCCTTTTTTCCTTCCGTCTGGTTTGCATGTGGGATCGGCCTTTAGCTTCCTGAAAGGCCGGGTCTCTGCCTTATCTAGTATTATCTTTAGCAAAAAGAGGAGTTTTGTACTTAATGTAAAATCTCTTTCTTGTAGCCTCCTTTGAGGGATACGACATCCACCCATTCTGTGTTCTCTGTTGTTTAGCTCCATTTATACTATTGTTTGCTAGTAGAGATGAGCGAGCGCACTCGTCCGAGCTTGATGCTCGTTCGAGTATTAGGGTGTTCGAGATGCTCGTTACTCGAGACGAGCACCACGCGGTGCTCGACTCCATTACATTTCCTTCCCTGAGAAATTTGCGCGCTTTTCTGGCCAATAGAAACACAGTGAAGGCATTACAACTTCCTCCTGTGAAGTTCCAGCCCTATCCCACCCCCCTGCAGGGAGTGGCTGGGGAGATCAGATGACACCCGAGTATTTAAATCTGCCCCGACCGCGGCTCGCCACAGACACAAGCTAAGAGAGATCAGGGAAAGTGCTGTCTTGCTGTAGCTGCTATAAGGGAGAGTGTTAGGTGTTATTTTAGTCTTCAAGAACCCCAACGGTCCTTCTTAGGGCCACATCTGACCGTGTGCAATACTGTTGAGGCTGCTTTTAGCAGTTTTGCACAATTTTTTTTTTTTTGTATATCGGGCGTGCAGACCATAGTGTCCTCAGTCTGCAGTCATTTTACAGAGTATAGGGGCAGTACTGCTGAGGCAGGGACAGTGGTACAGGGAAAGAGATATACTGGCTATATAGGCAGTGGGCTTTTTCAAAAAAATTGGAAAAAAATACTATATTTGGGCTGCCTGTGACCGTCTTCAGTTTACTGCGTGTCTGCTGGAGGTAGTAGTCGCTGATTAATACCCAGCCTTGCGCATAATTTTTTCTGGCTGCACTGTGCTTTCAATAACCACAGTCATCCTCCAACAGGGAAATCCATATACAGGCTATATCACAGGCAGTGGGCTTTTCCCCAAAAATTGTAAAAAAATACTATATTTGGCCTGCCTGTGACCGTCTTCAGTTTACGGCGTGTGTGCTGGAGGTAGTAGTCGCTCATTAATACCCAGCCTTGCGCATAATTGTTTCCTGGCTCTGCTGTGTCCATTACATGATCGCCGTCATCCCGCCAGAGGGAAAGAGTATACATATATACGCTGCATACGGTGTCTGTCTGGTTTTTCACCTCATCATTTTAAAAGATTGAAGCAAAATACTTAAGGCCTACCACTGGCCTTTGGCCACTTGACTGGTTCTGCCCTGTGAATTCCAGCAGCTCAGTCATACGCACCTAGGTCTGACTACAGGCTTGCGCATAATTGTTTCCTGGCTCTGCTGTGCATTCCGTAAGCGAAGTCAGCCTCCAACCACAGTCCAATAAGCGGCACATTTAATTACAGTGTTCAGTTTCTGCTCTACTCGTAATACGCCATGCTGAGGGGTAGGGGTAGGCCTAGAGGACGCGGGCGAGGACGCGGAGGCCCAAGTCAGGGTGTGGGCGCAGGCCGAGCTCCTGGTCCAGGTGTATCGCAGCCGACTGCTGCCGGATTAGGAGAGAGGCAAGTTTCTGGGGTCCCCAGATTCATCTCACAATTAATGGGTCCACGTGTAGACCTTTATTAGAAACTGAGCAGTGTGAGCAGGTCCTGTCGTGGATGGCAGAAAGTGCATCCAGCAATCTATCGACCACCCAATCTTCTAGGCCGTCCACAGCTGCAACTCTGAATCCTCTGGCTGCTGCTCCTCCTTCCTCCCAGCCTCCTCACTCCATGAAAATGACACATTCTGAGGAGCAGGCAGACTCCCAGGAACTGTTCTCGGGCCCCTGCCCAGATTCGGCAGCAATGGTTCCGCTCCCACCGGAGGAGTTTGTCGTGACCGATGCCCAACCTTTGGAAAGTTCCCGGGGTCCAGGGGATGAGGCTGGGTACTTCCGGCAACTGTCTCAAGAGCTTTCAGTGGGTGAGGAGGACGATGACGATGAGACACAGTTGTCTATCAGTGAGGTAGTAGTAAGGGCAGTAAGTCCGAGGGAGGAGCGCACAGAGGATTCGGAGGAAGAGCAGCTGGACGATGAGGTGACTGACCCCACCTGGTTTGCTAAGCCTACTGAGGACAGGTCTTCAGAGGGGGAGGCAAGTGCAGCAGCAGGGCAGGTTGGAAGAGGCAGTGCGATGGCCAGGGGTAGAGGCAGGGCCAGACCGAATAATCCACCAACTGTTTCCCAAAGCGCCCCCTCGCGCCATGCCACCCTGCAGAGGCCGAGGTGCTCAAAGGTGTGGCAGTTTTTCACTGAGAGTGCAGACGACCGACGAACTGTGGTGTGCAAGGTTTGTCGCGCCAAGATCAGCTGGGGAGCCACCACCACCAGCATACGCAGGCATATGATGGCCAAGCACCCCACAAGGTGGGACGAAGGCCGTTCACCGCCTCCGGTTTGCACCACTGACTCTCCCCCTGTGCCCCAACCGGCCACTGAGATCCAACCCCCCTCTCAGGACACAGGCACGACCGTCTCGGCCTGCACCCACACGTTCACCTCCGCTGTCCTCGGCCCCATCCAGCAATGTCTCTCAGCGCAGCGTCCATCCGTCGCTAGCGCAACTGTTTAAGCGCAAGTATGCCGCCACGCACCCGCACGCTCAAGCGTTAAACGTGCACATAGCCAAATTGATCAGCCTGGAGATGCTGCCGTATAGGCTTGTGGAAACGGAGGCTTTCAAAAACATGATGGCGGCGGTGGCCCCGCGCTACTCGGTTCCCAGTCGCCACTATTTTTCCCGATGTGCCGTCCCAGCCCTGCATGACCACGTCTCCCGCAACATTGTACGCGCCCTCACCAACACGGTTACTGCCAAGGTCCACTTAACAATGGACACGTGGACAAGCACAGGCGGGCAGGGCCACTATATCTCCCTGACGGCACATTGGGTGAATTTAGTGGAGGCTGGGACCGAGTCAGAGCCTGGGACCGCTCACGTCCTACCCACCCCCAGAATTGCGGGCCCCAGCTCGGTGCTGGTATCTGCGGCGGTGTATGCTTCCTCCACTAAACCATCCTCCTCCTACGCAACCTCTGTCTCGCAATCAAGATGTGTCAGCAGCAGCACGTCGCCAGCTGTCGGTATCGCACGGCGTGGCAGCACAGCGGTGGGCAAGCGTCAGCAGGCCGTGCTGAAACTACTCAGCTTAGGAGAGAAGAGGCACACGGCCCACGAACTGCTGCAGGGTCTGACAGAGCAGACCGACCGCTGGCTATCGCTGCTGAGCCTCCAACCGGGCATGGTCGTGTGTGACAACGGCCATAACCTGGTGGCGGCTCTGCAGCTTGGCAGCCTCACGCACGTTCCATGCCTGGCCCACGTCTTTAATTTGGTGGTTCAGCGGTTTCTGAAAAGCTACCCATGCTTGTCAGACCTGCTCGGAAAGGTGCGCCGGGTCAGCGCACATTTCCGCAAGTCCAACACGGACGCTGCCACCCTGCGGACCCTGCAACATCGGTTTAATCTGCCAGTGCACCGACTGCTGTGCGACGTGCCCACACGGTGGAACTCTACGCTCCACATGTTGGCCAGGCTCTATGAGCAGCGTAGAGCTATAGTGGAATACCAACTCCAACATGGGTGGCGTAGTGGGAGTCAGCCTCCTCAATTCTTTACAGAAGAGTGGGCCTGGTTGGCAGACATCTGCCAGGTCCATGGAAACTTTGAGGAGTCTACACAGATGGTGAGCGGCGATGCTGCAATCATTAGCGTCACCATTCCTCTGCTATGCCTCTTGAGAAGTTCCCTGCAAAGCATAAAGGCAGACTCTTTGTGCTCGGAAACTGAGGCGGGGGAAGACAGTATGTCGCTGGATAGTCAGAGCACCCTCATGTCTATATCTCAGCACGTTTTTGAGTAGGAGGAGGGGGAGGAGCATGAAAAGGAGGGGGAAGAGACAGCTTGGCCCACTGCTGAGGGTACCCATGCTGCTTGCCTGTCATCCTTTCAGTGTGTATGGCCTGAGGAGGAAGAGGAGGATACTGAAAGTGATCTTCCTAGTGAGGACAGCCATGTGTTGCGTACAGGTACCCTGGCACACATGGCTGACTTCATGTTAGGATGCCTTTCTCGTGACCCTCGCGTTACACGCATTCTGGCCACTACGGATTACTGGGTGTACACAGTGCTCGACCCACGGTATAAGGAGAACCTTTTCACTCTCATACCCGAAGAGGAAAGGGGTTCGAGAGTGATGCTATACCACAGGACCCTGGCGGACAAACTGATGGTAAAATTCCCATCCGACAGCGCTAGTGGCAGAAGGTGCAGTTCCGAGGGCCAGGTAGCGGAGGAGGTGCGGAGATCAGGCAGCATGTACAGCGCAGGCAGGGGAACACTCCCCAAGGCCTTTGCCAGCTTTATGGCTCCCCAGCAAGACTGTGTCACCGCTCCCCAGTCAAGGCTGAGTCGGCGGGAGCACTGTAAAAAGATGGTGAGGGAGTACGTAGCCGATCGCACGACTGTCCTCCGTGACGCCTCTGCTCCCTACAACTACTGGGTGTCGAAGCTGGACACGTGGCCTGAACTCGCGCTGTATGCCCTGGAGGTGCTTGCTTGCCCTGCGGGTAGCGTCTTGTCAGAGAGGGTGTTTAGTGCGGCTGCGGGAATCATCACGGATAAGCGTACCCCCGCCTGTCAACCGACAGTGTCGACAGGCTTACACTCATAAAGATGAACAAAGCCTGAATTTCCCCAGACTTCTCTTCTCCACCAGCGGACAGCAGCGGTACCTAAACAATACGTAGGCTGCACCCGCGGATGGAAGCATCGTTCTCTATCACCATCAAAAACGGGGACCTTTTAGCTTCATCAATCTGTGTATTATATTCATCCTCCTCCTCCTGCTCCTCCTCCTGAAACCTCACGTAATCACGTCGAACGGGCAATTTTTCTTAGGCCCACAAGGCTCAGTCATATTACTTTTGTAAACAATGTTTATACGTTTCAATTCTCATTAAAGCGTTGAAACTTGCACCTGAACCAATTTTTATTTTAACTGGGCTGCCTCCAGGCCTAGTTACAAATTAAGCCACAGTACGCTAAGCGATTAATGGGCAATTTTTCTGAGGTACATTAGTACTGTTGGTACACCAATTTTTTGGGGCCCTCGCCTACAGTGTAATCCTAGTAATTTTTATGGGCTTCGCCTGCACTCATGGTACAGCAAGGTGTGTGGGGTTGGCCTACACTTTTGCTACATAAATGTAACTGGGGCCTTGTCTATACTGCAACTACTGAAATGTGAAAGAGACTGTTATCTCCCTAAACTGCTGCAACGGGAATGTTACTGTGGCCTGTCTTGACTGCTACTACTACTGAAATGGAACTAATACTGTGCTCCCCCTATACTGCTGCTAGTGATATGTTACTGGGGCCTGTCCAGACTGCTACTACTACTCAAATGGAACTAATACTGTGCTCCCCCTATACTACTGCTAGTGATATGTTACTGGGGCCTGTCCAGACTGCTACTGCTACTGAAATGGAACTAATACTGTGCTCCCCCTATACTGCTGCTTCGGAATTGTTACCGGGGCCTGTCTTGACTGCTACTATTACTGAAATGGGCGGTTGGGCAGCATGTTACCCAGGAGAAGTGGCAGCGGAGTGTAATGCAGGCAGTGATTGTGCTTTGTTGGAGGTAGTGTGGTGCTTAGCTAAGGTATGCCTTGCTAATGAGGGGTTTTCAGAAGTAAAAATTGTTGGGGGGGGGGGCCCACTCTTGCCGCTATTGTGGCTTAATAGTGGGACCTGGGAACTTGAGATGCATGGTGATCAAGGTCATGACAAGTTCCCTTTAACAGCATTTAGAGATACGCTTTACAGCAGCTTCACTGGCTATTCACACAATAGACAGGAGGGGCCCATTGACTTGTATGGGAGACTGCTCTAGGCGTGTTCTGGGACCTGTGTAGTGCTCATATTGCAGGGAGGAGTAGATGTTCACAACTTATCACTTATTGTGTATTATGGACCCTGTATTATTTTATATAATAATATATATATATATATATATATATATATATATATATATATAATGAATACAGAAAACATCGGAGTTCTCTTATGTATATGTATATTACAGTATCTCAGTGTAATCCTGTCTGTTCTGATAATGAGATGATGGCTGAGTTTTCTCTACAGAACAGGAAGTGTCAGACTATTATTAGTCCTAGTGGTCAGTGTGCAGCGAGGGGAGGAGGTGAGCTGTGACATCAGGCTATCATTAGTCCTACTGGTCAGTGTGCAGGGAGGGGAGCTGTGACTATTGTGAATGGTGGATCCTGTGTTATCTATATACAGGTGTCACCTGTCAGTGTAATCCTGTCTGTAATGATAATGAGATGACGGCTAAGAAGTTTCCTCTGCGGAACAGGAAGTGCCAGACCATTATAAGTCCTAGTGATCAGTGTGCAGGGAGGAGGAGGTGGTGAGCTGTGACATCACCTGTTGTGAATGGTGGATCCTATGTTATCTGTATAGAAGTGTCAGCTCTCAGTGTAATCCTGCCTGTGATGATAATGAGATGATGGCTGAGACGTTTTCTCTACAGACAGAAAGTTTCAGACTATTAGATTCTGTAGTCAGTCAGTGCAGGGAGGGGGAGGGAGTGAGCTGTGATATCACCTATTATGAATGGTGGCTCCTGTGTTATCTATATATAGGTGTTACCTCAGACAAGTGTCAGACTATTATTAGGGACCTTTCACACAGGATAGAATATTCCACAACAGCAATTGCGGAATCTGCCCGGCGATGGAATATGCACACTGCTAATGTACAGATTTCAATGCGGATTTGAAAATAGCAGAATTCTGCACTACAATCCACAGTTAGCAGCATGAAATTCAGGGACGGCCTATTCTGCAACGCTGTTGTGGAATATTCTGTCCCTTGTGAAAGGTCCCTTAGGCTTTAAATATAGATCGTGCCCAAAAGTTTTTTAAAAATCTAGTAAAATTCTTAAATATGTTTAACATAAAAAATGTGATTTACATAATAGGTCATTTTATGATGACACATTCCCTTTAAATGCCCAAACAGCATTCAGGGGTATCAGTCAGGAGAAGGGGATCAGGAGATTTCCAAGGCATTACATATGCATACAATGGAGCAAGTGAAGACAGGGAGGAGCAGATTAAATTTGGCACAATAGTGACATTACCAAGAACTGAACGTCCCTCCAAGATTGATGAAAAGGCCAGAAGAGAATTATTCCGGTAGGCTGCCAAGAGGCCAACAGCAACATTAACCCTTTCCAATCCAGGGTCGGACATCGTCTGACATTTAGATTTCCCTGCATAGCCCCGATGTCAGGTGAGGTCTGACACATTTTCAATATTATGCAGGACAGCTCTCCGACCTCGCAGCTCTGTTTTTCGTTGTGTTAAACATATGTGCTATAGACATTTTATACAGCTATTGGATGCATTTATCTATGTATCTAGAGACATTAAAAATGAAGAGTTATTATATAAATGTATATCAATACACATAGATGGGGGGGGGAATTGAATTGTAAAGGGTTAAAGGAGCTGCAGGAGTTTCTGGCAGTCCTGCTTGTGTAGTCATGTGACAACAATCTCCCGTATTCTTCATATGTCTGGGTCAGTGTTTCCCACCTCCAGTCCTCAAGGACCCCAACATGTCATGTTTTCAGGATATCCTTTAGAGGAAACCCCTATGGTAATGTCTGAAGCGCCTACAATAATTACATCACCTGTACAATACTGAGGAAATCCTGAAAACATGACCTGTTGGTGGTCCCTAAGGACGGGAGTTGGGGAACACTGGTCTGGGATATTGGGTAGGGGGGAAAGATGGAAGCCATTTCTAACACTGCAGAACATCCAAGCCCGGCCGTGTTTTATCAGAACCTCCATCCGGTCTGCCAGAAGTCCATGGGGGACGTGCCCACGTGCAGGAGGCCAAAGAGGAATTTCACCTTTCGGCCTGACAACAACTAAAGCAGACCGCCAAACCACCGAAAGAATGGCCACACCAGAAGAAGATCATAGTTTTGGAATGGCCCAGGCTCGCCAGAGCCCAGAACTGAATCCCATTGTAGATGTGGGGTTGACCTGAAGAGGGTGCTACACACAAGCTGCAATCTCACAGATTTGGAGCACTTTTGTATGGAAGAGCAGGCAAAGATTGCCAAGTCAAGATGTGCCATGCTGATGGACACTGACCCAGATAGACTGACTGCTGCCATAAAGTCACAGGAGTACATCAACAGAGTGTTAGTTTTAGGGTGTGTATATTTATGCAACCACATTGTTTTAGTTCTTTTTTCTCCATGCTTCTAAGGCCTCCTGCAGATGGGTGGATTTGCATTGCAGAATCCAGAGCAGGATTCCGCAGCAAATCCACCACATAGCATGCTATGCAAATGCGTGATTTCCTGCTCACAAGTGGAACTTGATTGCGATTTTCCGCTCGCGGGGGCGAGATCACAGCACGCTGCAATTTTGTGCGGGCTACGCACAGCCAGCTTCCAATAAAGAAAATGGAAGCTGTCCATCCTACTGCAGAAGTATCACGGGATCTACGTCATGGCTGAGCGCCTGCTGCACATGTGCAACGGAGCACCGGCTGGCACATCTGCAGCTCGGAAAAACGCCGCCAGACAGGAATGCAGGGGTCGCCAGCCGGGCATGCTATTCAACTCCCCATGGAGAGTCCCACCCACCCGTGTGCAGGAGGCCTAAAAGATGTCAGCGTTGTCCCATTTTTGGGTGACATCACCTATTATTTCCTATGGGAGCAGGGGAAAAAATGGCATTGCACCCGCATGTAGATGCGGTTTTCATGCAAGTGTGATGCAATTTTTAATTTTTCCTATAGAAACAACATGCAATTGTCACAAGCGTGAGAAATGCAGATGAAAATTGCAGGTGCAGAGATGTGATGTGTTCCCGCAAAACACACTTCAGGCTGGTAAGTATGATATTAGACTGTAAATACACCCTTATGCGGCACATATCCTCACACCCTCTGCTTTAGTCAGCAGTGACTGTGGCACTTGGGTGTAACAGTACAGTATTCACACGACACAGTTATGGCGCATAGTGTAAAGTAATAGCAGATGTGGGACTGTTCTTGCAGGCTGACAGTGGGGGATTGCCAGAGTTTTATTTTAAGTGTCTTGTATTTGGCGGTATGACCTGGCCGCCAAAATTCGATCACGATGGTTGATTCTGTCAAAGCTGATACTGGCATGAATATCACACAACTGAAAGAAGCAAAACCGAAAAACATGCAGGGAGCCTGTAGGGTCGCCGAGGGTTGTGAACGAATAAAGGAGGTACTTGAAAATAAGACATAGGACCTTATTTATTGTCACACATTAAATCCAAGCAAGCAGTGTTAGTGACTTACACGTAATGTGATATATATAAATAATCGTATAGACACATTCAATATAAACTTTTTAAATGTTTTGTTGAATTTTGCTGCATCTTGACTTTACACATGAATGTAATGCTGTAAGTCTTGAGATGGAGATGTCAGGATGAGGCCGGTTAGTAGAGGGCGGAAACACCAGCAGGTCAGTTTTGGGTAGAGAGGACATAGTGTTAGAGACAGCGGACAGACAGTCGGTGGCGTTCTGGAGGACCGTCACGAGAAGAGGCGTATAGCTAGGTGTCGTCAGCGTAGAGGTGGTATGGGAGGCCAAATCTACTGTTGGTCTGTCCAATGGGGGCTGTGTAGATGGAGTAGAGGAGGAGGCCGAGCCCTGGGGGACCCCAACAGCAAGGGGAAGAGGAGGGGGCCGATGACTGACAAATTTGTGTGAAAGGGTTTCTGTAAGAGAAGATCTTCTCAAAGAGGGAGGCACCCTGGACAGTTGATGAACAGGTCATGAATGGAATGAAGGAAACCTCCTGCCACAGATGTGGCAGAAGTCCGTGACATACTCCCTATGTTTTCAATGTGGCTAATGCTGCTGCCACTGGCTCCAGATTTTTTTCTCTGTGCTGCTAGGCTGCAGTGAAAAAAACCCGCAAATGAGTATGAAGCCATTGAAAATCATTGGTTTCATAATCATCGCTGTCGCATCGCAGGAAAAAAATATCACTAGTGAATAGGCACCCTAACTACTAGAGCATCCACTGTTCAAGCTTGCACGTCCCGAGACCCAGTCATAAAGATTGGCAGTTTGCGATTGATTCTGAACGCCATGAGGTCGACATCTAGATTGACGCCACACTTCAATAAAGCTCCCAAAAGACTTTTGTAAGTAGTTTCCATTCTCTTTTGTCGACTGTCTCTCTGCTGCAGAAGTTGGCTATCCAGTTGTCTACTCCCAGTATGTGGACTGCCGAGAGCACTGAAAGGTGATCTTTGGCCCATGTCAAGATCTTTGTTGCTTCATCCATGACCTTGGTGCTGCGAGTCCCGCCTTGATGCTTTATGTATGCAACGGCTGTGGTGTTGTCAGTTTGGACCCGCACTGGTAGCCCTGTCAGCTTGAGTGCAAAATGATGAAAGGAGAATTTCCAACACATCAGAACTCAAGAACCTCGACGCAATGAACTTGGTCCAAAAAAAGAGAACAGTGTACCACCACACCACCCCAGCCAGAAAGCTGGCATCTGTGGGGAGTACTTGCCATTGGAGGGTCAGAAAGAAACATCCCAGATGGATCTGCAGGGACTCCAGCCATCAAAACAGTGAGCGCTGACTATGTAGTAGTCGTCAGATCTTCCGATTGAGGGAGGTCACAGACTTGTCCCAGTTCAAGAGAATGGTCCACTAGAGAGGCTGCATATGAAATTTCCCAAAAGAAATCACCTTAAAGGAGACCATCAACACCAGTACCCTCATGCAGTGCAAGCAAGCATCCTTGATGGCGATGGACGACAGCCATTAAAAACTTCTGCGGTTCCATGGAGTCAATGACCGACCTTAGGGACTCCCATGTGAAAATAGCAGACTTTTATATACGGATTCAGCTTCTTCAGAACCAGAACATAAAGAATGCCAATTTTGTCTTTGTTCTGTGGCAACCTAGGGCCCACCATCTTTTCCATTCAGAATGGTTGGCACCACGTGCATAGAGGCTTGTGAGAATCAGATCTCTTTAAAGCTGGTGGAAGCCAGAGTTTATTTCACATCATAGAAAACAGTTGTAGTACATACGATTTCAGATTTCACAGCCCACAGGGTCTCCATCACTATCCTCCAGCCGGGGCGTCTAGAGGGAGTCCTCTTCTATCAGACCATGTGACTGGCCCAAAGTGTTCAAACACTAGACTTCAGGCTCTAAGTTTCTGATGCTGCCTCTGCAGCCTCACTCACTTTGGCTGGCAACCAGCTTCCCCGTGTGTGCCGGGAACTTATCCCTTTATCTTACTTCCTGTCACACCCACAGGTGTTCTCCCTCTCATTTCAGGTACAAGAATGCCTGTCTACAGGCCATTCTGTGTACCACTCTTCAACAGTTCCTTAGCTGATGAGAACAGAATGAAGCTTTAAACATAAAAGAAATACTGGATCTTGGACAAATTTTATCTATAGAAGGGGACTTATCTTCAGCATATGATCTTACTACAGAAGAATTCATTTAAACAATGTGAATTTTTGTATAACTTTGATTAATGTCTTTTTAAGATTTCATTTTACGGCGTTCAGTATGCAAAATAAACGATGTGATGACATTCTCAAGGTCAGCACGATTCCGATGAAACCAGGCTTAATTTTTTTTTATGTTTTGCTATTTTGTACACACTTAAAATAAGAGATTTGTTTTTGGGTCATGTATTCCAAGAGCTATAGCATTATTTTTCCATTGATGGAGCTCTATAGGTGCTTGTGTTTTTGTGGGATGAACTCTAGTCTTCATTTATCCAATTTTTGGAAACTTATAATATTGATTGCTTTTGATTCAATTTTTTTTCTAGCCAGAAGAGCAACAAAATCTGTAATTTTGGCATGTTTACCGGCATTCATGGTGCAATATAGATATGTTAAATTAATTCTGCAAACCACTATGATTAAGTTATTATTTTTTTCTTAAACTTTTTCACTTAAATTATTTTTTGTTCATCACTGTTTTCAAACACCCCTAACATTTTATTTTGCCCACGGTCAATGGTTTTTTTAATATTACCAGTTGTTGATCCACACAATGTTTTAATCACTTTCTATTCCATTTTTTTGTAAGGCGAGATAGCAAAAAATAACTAATTTTGCCTATTTTTTTTGTATTTTCTTCATGACTGACTGTGCGGGTTACATAACATACTTTTTCTCTCTGGGTAATTAAGAACGCAGTCATCCTTTTACATGCTGCAGTTTCACTGGCAAAGAGTTAAATAGCAGGAATCAAAGGTCTATTTGTTGCCAGGTATTAGGCGCAAGTGCCCGGCTATCATCCAAAGCCAAGCACTCGCTCTGCTCGGCCTGGGAGACCTGCTCTGGGCTTCTAATGCAGCTGCCGTCTTTTAACAGTGCTGCAGAATAAAGGCCAGAGTAAAAGACGTATGGGCGGTCGGTTAAGGTGTTATTAACAAGGGTATACTAAGGGTGCGTTCACACGAGCGCATAAACGGCGCGTTTTTGTGCCCAATTGTATAAACGTGACCATTTGAGGCATTGGTTTCCAATGTATTCGTTCGCACGGGCGATTTTACGGCGCGTAAAAACGGCAACCCCCCCCCCCCCCCCAAAAAAGGAACATATGTGACCGAAATACGCGCCAACGCATATTCGATGGCCAAAAAGATAGTTTGCAAAGTAGGAACAAACGATAATACGCTTTCTAGCTCTGGTCATGATCACCGAAAAAACGTTCTTTCCGGCGATTAAACGCTGCGCACGTGCAAACGTAAATACGCCTACGCTCGTGTGACCGCGCTCTAAAAGTGTGTTACATTTAAAATGCGAGTAGATTTTTGGGCCAGTGACCTGCCCAGTCAACTGATTAGGGGTAGGCATGCTTACAGTGGTACACGCAGCAATTGAATATATAGTATTAGGGTTATTCGTCCCATAATAAACCAGCAGTTAACCACCATTTGTGCAGTTCATACAGCTGCAATTTGTAATTAAATCTGCAAATATAAGAATTTATAACAAAAACCCCACTCTCTCCTGGGTACTCTACTCAGTAAGCAGAGCTGCTGGCACTCGCTAAAGCATGTAGGCTGGCTGCAGGCAAAACTGACTTAAGGCACATATCTGGAAACACACAAGATTTTACACCTTTTGTGCAGTAGAAATTTCATGAGATCCTTGGAGAAGCCAATTCAGAATGCAGAGGTAGTGTTTTTTGTTGTATCAGATTTTAGATCATCCTGCCCAGATGGCTATAATCAAAGTCCAGGCACATACCAAGGAGACAACTCCTGAGGCTCTAAGGCCTCATGTCCACGGGGAAAATCAGGCCCGCTACGGATTCTCCATGGAGAATCTGCAGCGGGTCCCTCCTGCCCCGCGGACATGAGCGCCGAAAATAGCAATTACCTCTCGCACGCTCTGGATCTTCCCTTCTTCGCGGCTTCATCTTCTCAGTCGCGGCCGGATCTTCTTTCTTCGGCCCGGCAGATGTGCACGGCGCGTCAGTTGCGTGCCGCGCGCATGCGCCGGCCCGAAGAAAAAAAGATCCGGCCGCGATGGAGAGAAGATGAAGCCGCGAAGAAGGGAAGATCTGGAGCAGGTGAGTATATTCTGATTTTGGGAAGCCTGCGGGAGACCCGCACCTAAATGGAGCATGGTTCAGATTTTCTCATGCTCCATTTAAAAAAAAATAAAAAAAAATCACTTTTATTGACCATCCGCAGGTATTTATCTACCCGCGGGTGGTCAATGCATCCCTATGGGATACGGATCCGCGGGTGATCTGCTGCGGATTTAAAATAATCTTTTGCCCGTGGACATGAGGCTTAAGGAGCCGGACAGCACAAGCAGCAGCCAAACTTCCCTTGAATGAGATAACAACTGTTAACCTGGTTGCACCTGAAGCAGGTGTGAATCTCTCTCTGCAGGAACAGGCCTCAAAAAGGGAAAAAGGAAGGAACACAATGCTGATGTGGTCTATAGGAAGGATAAGCGCCTGTGCCTCCACTGCACGCTCTATTCCATGGTGTGACACCCAAGCCATGCCAACCCAATCAAAAGGAGGTAATGTATGATAGGGTCTTCTGCTTGGTTTGCCACAGGGTTACACACTGCTGCATGGTATGCGCCCATCACAACCGAGGCCGATCGGTACCTCCTTGCTGCAAGCCATGGCCAGACTATCCATTTCAGTAACTGGAGATTGACTACATAAAGCTAATAAAAGGTGGGCATTTTGGAGTTAATGTTGGTTCACATAGACCTCGTTAGCTGGACGCATGGCTTGTAAAATAAAAAATAAAAATGCCAACATCGAGACTATGGCTAAGAAGTTGTTGAATAAAGTAATTAGTATATATGGTGTACCAGGAATCATAGTAAATAATAGAGGTAAAGATTTTATTAGTCCTCTTCTAGGTAAAAACCACACCTAATTGTAAGACTAAGTTGAATCCCTGTGAAGTTTTGATAGTATAGGCCTGCCAGAGGGCCCCTTTCTCTAGGCCAAGCATATTAGACCTCACCTCCAACATCAGTGTTTTAGATCAGGAGCTGTCACTCATAAAACGTGTATTTTCTTTAATTCCAAATCGACACGTAAAAAGTTTGGAACCAATATTTGATGGACCACACCAAGTGTTACTGATGACGTGCACCTCTGTAAAGCTCGAAGGGAAAGACAAGAATTATTCTTACCGTTAATTCCTTTTCCATGAGTCCATCATGACAGCACACATGGAGGTTTCTCCGCCTGTAATCCTTGGGACAGGAAGAAGGAGTTCTTTAAAAGCCACCTCCACCGCTTGACTCCAGTGACTTCCAAATTATCACAACGGATACGAGGTCCAACAGTTTTTTTTATTAGCACTGAAAGACATTAAATCGTATGTACAGACATTATATACATCAATCAAGGGTGGGAAAGCATGTGCGGTCATGATGGACTCATGGAAAAGGAATTAACGGTAAGAATAATTCTTGTCTTTCCATAGCGTCCATTCATGACAGCACACATGGAGGTATACCAAATCACAAGACCTTTCTTTAGGGGGGGGGGGGCAACTGCCTGGAGTACTTTCCGTCCAAAGGCCAATTCCGTGTTTGAGTGGAGATCTAGTCTATAATGTCTTGCGAATGTATTTATACTAGACCATGTCGCTGCCTTGCAGATCTGATCTATTGAGGCTCCCCTGCGCTCTGCCCAGGAAGTGGCGAGAGCCCTGGTGGAGTGGGCCCTCGTCCCCTCCGGAGCTGCCAAAGCTCTGGTCTTGTAGGTCTCCTGGATCGCTAACCTGATCCATCTAGCTAGGGTGTCATTTGAAGCTGGTCTGCCCCTATTGACCCCTTGGTATTGTAGGAAAAACTTTTGACTTTCGAAAAGTTTGGAGTAACGTCTAGGTAGGTTTTTACTGCTCTACGGACGTCTAGGTTATGAAGACACTCTTCTTTCGCGTTACTAAACTTTGGCAGAATTATGGCAGTGTTATTTCTTGATTTAGATGGAAATGGGACACGACTTTTGGTAAAAAGTCGGGGGGGGTGTTGGAATATTACCCGGTCATCTAAGACCCTTAAGTAGGGCTCTCTACTAGATAAGGCTTGTAACTCGCCAATTCTTCTAGCCGATGTGATGGCGATCAGAAAGGCAACTTTTATGGATAGATTTCTCACCGTAATCTGGTTAATGGGCTCAAAGAGCGGGTCACAGAGGCCCTCCAAGACTATATTAAGATCCCATGAGGGTGATGGCTCCCTCACGAAGGGTTTTAATCTATTGGCCCCCTTCAGGAATCTTTTAATCCATTTGTTTTCCGAAAGTTTAGCATCAAACAGGGCACTAAGAGCTGCTGTCTGAACCCGCAGAGTTCGGGGACTAAGACCCTTGTGTAGCCCTGCTTGTAGAAAATCTAGAATTTTAATAACGTCTGGACAATCTAGGTTAGGGCTCTCTGGTTTATACCATGTACAGAACACTTTCCAAATTCTATAATAAATTTTCAAAGTGGTTAATTTCCGACTCTTGAATAAAGGATTAATTACCTTGTCGGAAAGCCCCTGTTTTTTTTAATGTCTGCCTCTCAGCAGCCAGGCCGTCAGTTTTAGCCAGTGGATTCTCTGGAACAAAACTGGGCCCTGGGATAGGAGATCCTCTCTGAGGGGTAGCGCTATCGGAGATTGTATTGACAACCATTTCAGCATTGGATACCATGGTCTTTTTGGCCACGCGGGGGCGATGAATATGACCGTGGTGTGACTGCGTGCGATTTTTTGCAGGCATCTGGCTATTAGCGGTAAGGGAGGGAACGCATAAGCCAGGGGCATCTCCCATTCTTGGGATAATGCATCTAGTGCTAGTGGTTGGTCTGCTGGATCTAGGGAGAAGTCCCGGCATTTTGCGTTTTTTCTTAAGATGTCGGAATACTTCCAGGTAGAGGGACCAGTTTCCCGGATCCAGTTTTTTCCTGCTCAAGAAGGCCGCCACCTGATTTTGAGTCCCTTTTAAATGGACCGCCGAGAGGGATGCCGTGTTGATCTCTGCCCAGGATAGTATTTTGCTTGTCATATACTGCAGGCGAGGATAGCGGGTGCCTCCCTGGTGACGGAGAAAGGAAACCGTAGTCATATTATCTGATAATACTTTCACATGTCTGCCTCGTAATACATCCTCTGATCTAATCAGGGCCTCCCAGACCGCCCTTAGTTCCCTATAATTGGATGAGTGGGTACTGGTGGACCTAGACCAGGATCCCTGCAAGGCTTCACCTGCCACTTGGGCACCCCATCCTGTACCGCTGGCATCCGTATTTATAGTGACGCACGGAGAGAGTGCCCACTGGACTCCTTTCCTCAGGTTTGATGGGGCCAGCCACCAATCTAGGGATTTTTTTTACCCATAGTGGTAATTTGAATTTTTCCTCCAGGGATTCCTGGGAACGATCCCAGGTCGTCAACAATTTTTGTTGTAAACTCCTGGAGTGAAACTGAGACCAGGGAACCGCCAGAAGACAGGACGTCATTAGGCCCAGAATATGCATTGTGTCCCTGACTGACACCTTTTTCTTCCAGAAATTTCGTATCTCTTTCAAGATGTGGGTATTGCGCTCCCGCAGGAACCTAACTGGTTCAATCATGATTTGTGAACACTCTAGGGGCTGATGAGATGCCGAACGGTAGACAGATACGTTGAAAATGTTGTATGGTATTACCCATATAAACTGAAAATCTTAAGAATTTTTGAGATGTAACATGGATGGGGATGTGGAAATACGCATCTTTTAGGTCTATACTACACAACGTTACGTATGGTTTCCATTTTAAACGTATAATTATTTACATAAGCATTTAACTTTTTGAGATTCAAAATAACTCTATATTTGCAGTTTGGCTTTGGGACCAAAAATAAAACGGGAATAACAACCCTGGCCTTGTTCCGCCGCAGGGACAGGAAGAACTACTCCTATATTAATCAAATTAAATACACCCTCCTCCAATTTTGCTTGGAGGTTGGGGGGCTGCAGTGGTGTTATGCAGAAATTATCAGGGGGATTCGAGTTTAGCCTAATTTTATAGCCTGTAGAGACTATCTCCAGAACCCAGGGGCTTTTTGAGATCTGCAGCCAGTTTTCTGAATATTGGAGAAGTCTCTCCCCCCCCCCTTTTATGCCGCACAGTATCAAACGCTTGGAAAAGTCCAGATACACGAGATGCAGTGTCTCCCAGGTCCAGTCTAGAACTTACCTCCTCATAGAAGCTGATCACGTTGGAGTCGGTACAAGATATACATGTTCACACCTTGTCTTCCGTCAATCACATGTGTTAGATCAGGGGTGTCCTCTGATTAAATACAATATATGTTGATCCTAACAATTGAGGTTTTTTCCCATGTTTATTTACAGTTTCTTTAAAACGGATGATAATGAACAGTAATTGCAAAACATATACACAGCGCTGGCAGTAAAGTGCGCCCAGCTATCAGATCGCCTGGCTTGAAGTTCTTCAAAAGAACATCTTGGTCACTTTTGGACACACCATGGTCACTTTTTGAATCGGTCCAGGGTTGAGCTCCGAACCTGCTGAACCTTCGTTGTAGCACTCTTCTTCTGTTCCCAATCTCGTTTTTGTATTCTCTTTCGGATCTCCACCTGTCAGAGCAGAATGATAGGGAAGTTATACAGACATAACTCTGATCTCGATACTCAAGGGAACTTACATTTTTATGGCAGTAGTCATGTGATAATACCACCAATAATAAATTATTACTGGGGCTTGTCCAAGGAATTCAGCTGTTACCAACGCAGGAAAGTGCATCAGGGTCATCGGGTCCAACCCCCTGCTCAGTGCAGGATCACTAAATCACCCCGGACAGATGTCTGTCCAGCCTCTCAACCCTTCCATTGAAGGAGAAGAATAATAATAATAATCTTTATTTGTATAGCGCCAACTTATTCCGCAGCGCTTTCAGGCATGGATAAATGCAAAACAATACAACAATTACAATATGAGGTACATTGGGTTAGACACAAATGGGTTGGGGGTGGTACAGGAGGTGAACTCCAGTGGTAACCTGTTCCACTCATTGATCACCCCTAAACAACAAATACAGAAAATACGGTGCTCCACCTGCCATCAGCACTCACCCTCTCATCCTCATAAGCCACCTTTTTCTTGCGCTTCAGCACATTTGCAGTGGAATTTTTTCCTTTTAATTTATGGCGAGGAGCAAAACGAGTCTTCTCATAAGGATCAAAGCCCTGAGGAAAGAGACAGTATGAGAAATTGCTGCATGTAGTTGTCCCTCTTAATATACAGGGACACAATATATTTTTAAAAAAATATAAAGTAAAAAAAAACACCAAAAAAAGGGGGCATTCTAAAGCAGGAACTGTAAAGGATATTAGGCACCATGTTCAATCATCTAATTTTAACCCCTTAACGCTTCAGGGTGTACAGTTACATCATGGAGGTTCACGGTATGTATGGAGGGGGACTGTGTGCTCCATACAATGCAGGTGCCGGCTATTTCTTACAGCCAGCACCTGCCTGCAACAGCTCTGATAAGCCATGTTGCTCATCGGAGCCGTTAACCCTCTTAATGTAGACGTTAATTCTGACGGTGACATTTAAATGCCCCGACAGATGTTCCAGGGTCCCATATGGCCACCCGTGATGAGATCACTGGTTGCCGTGTGGTTGTTATGGCAAAGGAGGCCATTGCAGATGGCCTTTCAAGAAAGCTCATACTTGGTATAGCTGCATCTGTAAAAGTCTGATGTATCAAAGCAATGCATTATTTACCCCGCATGGTGAATGTAGTAAGGAAAAAAACAGAACAAAACACTGAACTGCACTTTTTTGATCAATCAGTCTCCAATAAAAAAAAATTAAAAAAAAAGGCATAGAAAGCAAACAAAAAATCATATGCCCTCCAGAATGGTACCAATAGAAACTACAGGACGTCCTGCAAAAAAAGAAAAAAGGTATTGCGGACAGAAGATGGTGGCAGAAAATGATTTAAAAAAAAAAAGGATACACACACACACACACACAACTTTATTTATTATATATATATAATTTATCTATCTATCTATCTTTGGGAAGGGGGGTGGGGGGGGGGGGGGGGGGGGGGGGGGGGGGGGGACAAACCGAAGTATATAAATTTGATATCGTAGTAATCGTGCTGACCCATAGAATAAAGTTAGCGCGTCATTTTTGTTAGTGTGTACGCAGAAACAAGACGTACTCAAAGATGGCAGAGTTTTGTTTTTATTCCCCCCCCCCCCCCCCCCCCCCCATACTTAGAATTTTAAAAAAATTCAGTCAATTATATTGTCTCTGGAGGAGAGCTAATTTGCCTTTAACCCATTCCCGCTGCAGGACGTAAATTTCTGTCCTGGCAGCAGGGTACTTCCCGCAACAGGACGTAAACTTACGTCCTGGGGATAGCGCAGGATCACATATGATCCTGCAGCAGGAGCCGGCTGTCAGTCACAGCCGGCGTCCCGCTGCAACAGAGAGCGCGCTCCCTCTGTGTCTCCAGCTGGCTCTCGCGATATTATCGCGAGAGCGCGGCTGGTTGCTATGGCAACAGGACGCCGGATACCGGCGTCCTGTACTGCCATAGCCTATGATCGCTATAGTAAGCAATAATGCATGGCAGGGAAGAGGTATGAACGCGTCCGTAATGACGTGTACAATACATTGAACATGCTTTTTATCCTGCACGTCAAAAACCGTAAAAAAAAAAAAATGCTAAAAAAACTGAGGCAAAATGCTAATTTTTAGCATTTTGCCTCCCATAAAGCACAATAAAAGTGATCAAAAAAAACAGATGTACCCCAAAATGGTACCAATAAAAAAAATACAGCTCGTCTCGCAAAAAATAAGCCCTCACAGAGCTCCGTACATGGAAAAATAAAAAAAGTTATAGCACTTTAAATGCAATGAGTTTAGAAAAAAATAAGAATTTCCAAAAAAAGGGTTTTTATTGTGGAAAAGTGAAAAAAAAACCTTAAAAAAAATAA